>NW_009216211.1:14016-26283 GCF_000690835.1 Fulmarus glacialis
TAGACCTGCTCCCAGTTTATTATTTTTGACCTTGCTGCAGTCAATCAGCTTTGCCAAGAGGTACGTCCCCCGAAACCTCACAGGAGGGTGAGCACAAGCTTCTTCGCGGAGGCTCAGCCCGATGTGCTGACATGAGGGAAATGAAGCACCTCACCTTGGCCAGCGGCAACCCGCTGGCAGCCATGCTGGCAGGGCTGCCCTCCCTGCCCCACACATCGCATCGCTTTCTTCCCAGCTAAGAAAACTCCGTTGGCAGCAGTAAGCTGTGACGGCAAAGCTTGGGGAGGGGATGGACGGCAGCCAGACTCAGCCATGGTGTCAACAGGATCCGTCTCACGCTGTGCCTGAGACGAAGCCACGGACCCGGTCCAGCTCACCTGTGTCCTCCACCACGCCTTGGCTTGCCCCCTGCGACTCTCCTGAGCTGAACAGCCATTTCACATGTGAGGGCTGTAACCGAAGTGAGCAATTAATTACTGAGATATTGAGAAAAATCCTTGCAGCATTAGGGATTTTGAAAGAAATTCTTTCTGGATTATCCTTTGCTTCCAGAAACCCACATTTGAGACATGGGGAAGAGGTTGTCTTTCGGTGTTCCCTTCCCAGCCTCTGTACTTTTCCTTACAAACTCAGGCATAAACCCTTTTCCCACAATTTTGGCCCTTGTGAGAGAGGCACTTTCATCTATGCTATGGAGCGGGCTACTTTTAAAAACTACCTGGAAACTCCTAGCTACTGATGAACACAAATAACCAGCTTTTAAATGCATCTTTCTAATCTTGGTTCCTTGAATTGTGTTGGCTTTTATTTTATTTCAACACACTCTGAAAGTGCTGGTTTTGAACGCTGAATGCTTAAACAGGCTTGAGAGTACTGTTTGAAAGGAGATGCAACAAACAGCCTTAAATGCTCTCTTTAAAAGAGAAACAACAATTATCAAAATCTGAAGGGAAATAATGTATAAAAGTGATGCAAACTCTTTCCAATTGTTATAATATAAAAAACCATAATGGGATAAAAATAAAGTGCTTACATTCAGCCAATTAACTCAATAAAAATATTTCTATGGTAAGATACTATAGAGAGGTGCACAATCCACCAAAAGTAATTTTATTACGGTTAAAAAGCATCCAGAGGACAGGACTGAAGTGCCTAAGGATAGGTGTTGATGGCAGGGTAAAGCCCTGCAGCCCCTGCAGTGCCACCAGCCGCCCTCCCCGCGGGCAGGGACCCCCCCAGGTCTCTGCCAGATCTGCCAGCCTCGCACCTTGGGTGCCCTGGGATCTCCAAAACAGAACGAGGTGCCCACATAGGCACCCGGGTCTGTCCCTTTGTATTTTAAAGGAGACTATTTAAAACTGCAGGAGAACCTGGCAGCATCTTCCGTATTCCAGTTCTGGGCCAGGGTGCAGGAAATGCTCTACAAGACCTCTTTACAGGTTTCAGTAAAGAGGGGTTCCTCTGAGACACCCGCAAGTGCCGATACCGAGCAACGTCCTGCGCGAGGTTGCTTGGGGATCCTGCTCTAAATGAGCCCGGAGCAGCGTGTCGTGGATTAGATGTGCAGAGAGGGTCTCCGTGCTGCCTGGACCAAAGGAGAGCAAAGGACTGCAAATGCACTGGTGTTAAGAGGGGAGAACATTCAAAGGTTTCTGCAAACTGTGTTTCTAGTAGAAGTATGGATCAGTTACCGTATTGCTGATGCTGATTCACCCAGTCATCTCAGGTCCTCTGGCAGACTCCCTGATTAGCAAAGCCCACACCATTTACATATTCTCTTGCTGGGTTTTCTGACGTCCACGGCTGTGGCTTGACAATCTGGAGCTGGCCCGCCAAGCGCAGAATAACATTTCAGATTTATAAATGTGGAGGGCTGCACACACCGTGCAAGAATTTTCAGGGAGAAGGTGATTCATCGTTATAAATCACAGGTAGAAGACACATAATCATTTGTTATTAAACGAACAGAGAATAAATCAAACACTGAATGTAACTCTAAGAAACACTACAAAAATGATGGGGCAGGTAATGGGAAAAACAGGCAATCTGGCAGGAACTGAGGCTCTGTGGGACAAACACTGCACCGGCTTGCTGGGCTGTGGTTTGACAGTAATAACGATGATGGCTAGCTCTGTGTCGACGTAGCGGGGAAAGTTTTCTGTACTTACACGCCATGACCTGTATTATTGATTCAAAAGATGCAGTTGATTGCGATCAGAGTGCAAGTACCAGGGAGCAGCGGCTTACGGGAAGAAGAGGAGGAAGTTCTCTATATTCTGTTACTGAAGCAATCACAATTTATGGAAAGTGAAATTAATAGTAACCTATACCTGGTGCTGGAATGGCTGTGCGAGAGCAAGGGCTGGACCCCCATCAACACCACCCGGCAGTCAGCTGCCTCTGGCATCCTATGAGTGACTTCTTTCCTCCAATGTTCCAGCTGAAGCACATCCCCAGTTTATGCTGGATTACGGGCACAGTGGTGGGAATGGTGTGTTCTCGTGAAGGAGGAGTCACAGGGAGATCTGTTCTTGTGGAAATGGACTTCTTGATAGTGAATATAAAGAAAAAAGCAGCAATGGATTAGCTTTTCTGCTACCTGCTGAAGCAGTAGAAGTGTTTCCAAAAGGGGCTCATAACTGGTGTGGTGACAGTGCGTCCCCCGGCAGCTCACCATCACGGCTTTCGTGGCTGTGCCCGGCTGAAGGCACAGAGGGCACACGCCGCTGCGAAGGCTCTGGTCCCGCGGAAGCTGCTCTCGGAAGCAGTTTTTCTGGGCTCCGTGGAACAGCAGCCCTGCAGCAGCAGCTCCAGAAACAACGCTGATTTTAGGGAAACTTCCTGGAAAACTCTCATACCAGCAGTGCACTACCTTTTCTCTTCCCGCTCTCCTCACTGCTGTCTGGGAAGGTTTGTGCCGAGGTTCCCGGTTTCCCATCTTTGCCCATCTCAGGCTTGCTTGCCTGAGCACCGGGAGGGGCTCGCCCGGTGCTGTGGGGCCCCTGCAGCCAGCACGGGCGGTGGAGGCTCTCACCATGCCTCGGCACCTCTGCTCCTGCTCCTGGGAGGAGATGCAGCCACTCCGTGCAGCCAGCATGGGCTGTGCCGATGGACCCCCAGGTTCGAGTTGAGCAGCACCGCTGTGCACAGCACTGACCCGCAGGAGCCACGGCTTCTTCTCTGCCCACAAAGAAATCCCGATTTCCTCCCCGCTTCTGCACACCCTGGCAGAGGTGGAGGTTCTGGTCTCTCTTCCTACCGGACCATGTCCCTCTGCTGTTGTAAATAGGGACTAATCTGCACTGGCTAGCTTTTCAGTGGACAGAGGTGGGTTCACAAATGGTGAATTTAGGCTAGAATTTTTGCATAAGAAGAAGAAAAAAATTAGGACTGCAAAAAAAAATGCAGTCCGATTCTGATGTGCCATCCAGGTTGCACAGATCCTCTCCCCTCCTGGCTTGCCAGAAACCTGTTGATCTACCTTTTAACTTCATCCTGTTGTTGAAAGCGTTATCCTAAAATGTTTTCACAGGAAACAATCCTTAATGTGAAGTTCAGACTAATGGTAAATATCCATTTGCTTGCAGCAGTGGCCATGCTGACAGAGCCTCATTCCCAGCCCAGTGTACGCCCTGTGCTGTCCCTGTGCCTCCACACGCTTTATAATTCATCAGGGAGTGTCATAGCTGCTGCCAGGAGAGTGATGAGCTCCTGTTTTACTGGTCCACATCTGTGTTAAGCCGCTAGGCATAAACTGGGGTTGGACATGTTCCTATCCCATAATAAGGCATTTTGCAGGATCTTTAATTTATCTGCATAAAGCTTTGATATATTATGCTACATCAAATCTAAAATCTCATTAATCAGTTACAAATCATTATGACTGAAGCTCATCAGGTGTCTAAAGATCGTTCCAAGCTGCTTGTTGGGTACAAGTGAGGTAGAATAGAGTTATAAGTGCCAAAGTCTACATTTGCATCATTCTGGTATTGATTACTTGTACAGAAGGAGTCGTTTAGCCACCCAAGAATCAGACGCAAAGACAGAAAGTGGAGGAAGCTGGAAAACTGCTGAGAAGGCAAAAAGGATGAAGTGCAGAGAGGGTGCTTGTACCCATGTCGTAAAGAAGTTGAAGAGAGTTTTGCTGGAGGAAGCTCAAAAGCTTTGTCCACACTGTCCTTCTTGGTGGTCCCAGAGGTGCAAGACGAAATCCCCTGCGTGCCCACGCCACCCTAGCTTCGTGTGCCATGGGGAGGGAGGGCTGTCCTAGCTGGAGGGACGTGAGAGGGACCTTCAGGGTTCCTCCCAAGTGCTGTGCCTGGGGAGCGTGGCAGCAAAGCAACGCACGTTTCTTCAGGAAAATAGCTTGTGCCTAAGTGGGGGCATTAAGCCTGGGAAAAAAATCACTTTGAGATTAACCACTGTTTCTGGGTTGTTGCCTTGCTGGTTTGATTTGATTTGGTTTGTTTTTTCCCATTTGTGGATCTTCTGAGTCCATTTAAAGGAAGGCAACAGAATACAGATATAACAAATGACATGCTGTCTTCAGGACAAGATTGCTGCCACCTTAATAGACCCTCAGAGCAAAGGAGTAAATAGAGGAAGATAAATCCAGAAGGTTATACAATGCCTTTAGAAATACTTTTTATTTCTCATATTTAGAATGTTTTCTCACCATGCAACACTAGAAAGCTGTTAAATACAAAAGTGACGTTCATAACCTGTACAAATTTCCAAGAAAATATTTTCCTTCCAGTCTGATAATAAATGTCCATGTGCATGTGAAGTGTATTTGAATTTAAATAACATTTTCAAGCCAACGTGTAATGCCAGAAATGACATTTTAAAATTTACAGTACAAGAGTCTATGCAAAAATTGGATGCAGAATAAAAAACAAAGATAACATTGTAAAGCAGCCACTGTTCAGAAGAAAGTGGCTTATGTGAACTTCTACAACACCTAAACTTCGGAAAAAAAAGCAGTTTGAGCAGGGCATCGAAAAGAAAGTTTTTTGATGCCAGTGTGACCCATGTAGTGTCTTGCTGTTCAGGCAAAAGGGCAGCACTTCTCACTGGGCTCCTTGGAGGCCGCTGAGCTCCTGGTCACAGGGGTTAAGCTCTGGCAGGGTGACAACGACCGGCAGGGGAGGCAGTGCTTGCTCCTCGCTCAGCACGTCCAGGCTGCTTGGCTCCGCGGGGTCTCTGGGGGTGCCCGGACCCATGGGTGCTCTGCTCACGCACGTGCTGCAGACCAGCTCGGTGGGGCAGGGTGAAGCCCGCATCCACTCTGCCGCGGGCGAGGTAGGGCTGGCGAGGATGGCAACCCCGCTTTGGTTGCCGTCAGCGGTGTAAAGTGCCTTGGCGTGAACTACAGTCCGGCTCCATGACCGTAACCATCCCTTCTCCTGCGAAGGAGGATGTGGGTGTCCCTCACCGAGCACGGCGCCCGCGGCCCCCCCGCAGGTCCTCCTGCTGCCAGGGCAGTGGCAGGAGGTCAGGCTCCCCAGCAGCACTAATTGTACTTACTCAGCCTGAAAGACCGCGGCACTCAGTGCACCGATACACAGCTTTTTGACACTGTCTCCCCATCCCTGTAATAGCTTTTCTGTACTTATGTCCAAAACCTCTTTCTCTTTGCGACCATAAATGCTTTTTAGTTTTGCACATACCATTACAATCCTATGGCTTGCCTTCTGATGCACTATTTAAAATATTGACTTGGTTACTGGGTTGAAACCTCAGTCACAGCTGTACAACTGCACTGTAATTCTCTTCTCCTCCTTTTTTCATCTGTCTTTCTATAGCGGTGTTCAATTTTCAGTTGCAAAGGTTATGAGAGGAACCGCAGCACGGGTGTCATACAAAATAAAGCAATAATAGCACTTTCTACTCTGCACCGTACAGTTTCTCATAGCACATTCATCACTGCAGTGCCGGAGTGCTTTCCCGAAATGCATCAAGCAATGCAACGAGCATGTCTTACATGGCGCTAGGACTGTCACTCCTCCTCTGAGACAGACAGGCACAGAGAAGGGGAAGGAAAGCAACAGTAAGCTGCAATATAGATTTACATTAATTTTGACAACATTAAGAGTGATGCTACCTCTTCTCATTTATTAGACGGTGGGAACATTTCCAGTCACTGGGACTGAAGCCACATCTTGCTATGTGCTGTAAAAGGTATTATTATTTGTGGTCATGTTAGAAAAATGTTCTTCTGCTTATTTTACCAGAACTGTGCTCATAAGTCGTGAGCGTACGTGTCATTATCTACCCACCAGCTGCTGTCCTCACTCATCCCTCAGGCAAAATTCAATCACAGCTTCTCATGAATAAAGGATTTGGGGTCTGCTCTGCGTCAGTGTATTGCAGGATCAGATTAAGCAGGATGGTGGTGCTGCTGTGCTCCACTCCAGCAGATTGACTGACCAGTTAAACAGCATTCATGTCCTCTCACTGTCAGGATTGCAGCACAGAGCAGCTGGACATTAGCAATAAGATCCTAGCAATGATCTTCCACTTTGGTCACCAACCCGCAAGGAACTTTAATAAATTATATAAAAATTATGTTTTGACCTCAAAATTGAGAATTCAGAATATTTGGCAATATTATCTGAATTCAAACTCAAAGTTTTGTTCCACCTGTAAGAAATTTATTTAATTTTCCATTTAATTAAAGCACAGTGTCAGATTCAGAAGAGCTAAGGCATCTCTGAAAAATTTGTATATCTCCAGAAGCCTCATATCCACATGTCATGTCTTCTCATTGCTTGACTCAGAATGAAAACATCCACCTCCAGGGAATTGCCCTGACCTGGAGGTCAGGAGGTATTGCTTCATAAGCCTGTCTCAAGTCTGCTAAATTTACTCCATCTCACATCGAATGAAGAAACACTCACTGGGAAAGAGAGCTGGTGAGATCTTGGCAGACGGGATCAAGTCTTCCCCGTCCCAAACCACCTCTGTGGCCCCTGGCTTATATGTGCAGCTGGGCACTGAGAGCTGTGATCTAAATGTGCTGAAGACCATGAGATGCTCTGATACTTCCATTCTGGAAGACACAGAAAAAACTTTACTGTGAAAGTGAACTGGAAATGCAAAACATTAGAGCTATTACAGTGGGTCAAAAAGAAGGTCCATCTGTCCAAGACCCCTATTTCCAGGAGTCTGTATGTACAGTGAACTTTCACTTGCATCTTACTCCTTGTGACCCAGAGCTTCCTTGGCCAGATATTCCTCCCAGAGCTTCCAAAACCTCAAAGGTGCCCTTCTCCCTTCTTTGGTGTGGGGAGGCAGGAGTTACAAGGACACGGTTTTTATCTTGGAAAGAGTAAGGAGAAGCAGTACAACAACAGGTCTGCGCTGGGGGCAGTACCTGTGCGGTGGCAAACTGGTGGACTTTCATTCCTGTCATCAGTTATAAGACAGAAGTAAGATTTGCCCCTTGCTTTTTTCATTTGCTACATCTCCACTCTGACTTTGTTTTAATTAGTGTATCAGTACTGAAGGAAACCTAAAAGAGGGAGCTTCCACCGATAACAGTGTTTAGGTTGGATGCTGAAACAGCTCTTTCAGTTTATTTGGAGCTGGTGGTGAACCTCATATCTCCACCTGCTTGCAAAACTTCAGCGCCATCCGCCACAGGACTGGACACGACTGAGCAGGTACGTGATAACATAGTGGGAAATATGCAGATGCTCTCTTGGCAACACACTCTCCGGACAGGACTGTATCTAAGAGAATGTCTCAGCCCTGCAAGGGTAAATCTGCAGCACTGTAACACTATGCTACATTCTCAGGAAATGGTTTCTAGGTGAGTCCTGGGTTTTATTTTTCTGAGCAGCCAAACTTCCTTGATCATTGCAAATAAGTTTAGAAGTTGTCTGACTTGACCTTCCACTGTGTTGCATGCATGTATCCACGGGCAATGCAATGACAGAGAAGCCAGCAGCCTCTTATGTGAGCTAGAAGCCTGTCTCCGCTATACAGATTTTTTTCGTGGCCCATTCATCTTCTCTCTGCAAAGATAGAGTGCTCTATGCAAACAGTGTATGTAAATCAGGGGGTTTAACCAATAAATAAAGAGCGCCATCATAACTTTTTGGTCTAGCAGTTGTCTGGGACTCCTCTGTTCATGTAATGAAAGTTTTCTTGCCAAAATTCCCAAAGTACTCATGATTTTACCATAATGCTCTTACCCTCTAAACACTTTGAGCTGTTGCACTTTGCTCATTGCTCATTACTTGGCAATTGATCATCCACCAGTCCTCTTAGCTAACTAATGCCAATGACTGTTCCTCCCTTTGCCCACAGATCAGTATGTTATCAGCATTGGTTTGGTCACAAATCTAAAAGACAGCACCATACGAGCTGCTATGAAGAAAATTAACTCCATCCCAGATAGGCCCACCATGAGTTTCTAATCCATATCAAGTTCCAATTCCTTTTTTAATGACTGCATCACTTCAACAAGTTACTTCATATAAAAGAACCAGAGGAATTAGAAGTAGAAGGATGTATTAGGGCATGCAATACATCCTCTTGTCAATGCAAAATCTGTTCCCTGGAGTCCATTTCCTAGGAACTTTTTAAATAGACTCAGATTAAATGAATTTTTAGACATATACTCACTGAATAGTTGCTCAGAGCTCAACATGTGAATTGCAGCTGTATTGTAACAGTCAAATAGGAATAATGCTAATGCAGAAGTCCATATTTCTTCCTAGTTACTTGGCAAATCTTTTCTGGATTTAAGCAATTTCCGAGTAGCTTTGAGACCAAAATGCAGTGTAATTCCTAAATCTGCACTCAGTGAATCCAGAGCCATTAAAGATGTGGTAGAGTCTTATTTCATTATGCACCAATGTTAAATTGTATCTCATGTTCTCATTTTTCTTCTGAAATACAGTTTCAATATGGATTACTTGTAAAATAGAATGCATATGTAATTTCAAACATGGCTGGGAGAAGTTACGTTCACACTGGAACGGAGCAGAGTATTCACAATTCAGTGGGAACATAAAACTGGCGTAAACAGTCAATTTAACTCCTGTTCAAGTTTACCATATTCTCACACAATACACCACTTTCCCTCAAACTGTAAAGAACTGATAGTTCAATTTTCTTCCTGGAACACTCATCATGCAAGATGAATAGAAATGTAATAATGCTTTAAACTTCATTTACTTTTACCCACTTGTTTTGACTAGAAAGATTTTTATCATAAAAATCAGGTAACCTGCAGCACCTAAAACAATAAGTGCCTGGATAAAACATGATGCTCTTTGTTAATATTCCCATGCTAATTTGTGAATCGTAAGAATTTTACATCTGATAAGTGTCTACATATCAAGATTAATAGTCTCTTAATAGACAAATTGGATATGTAGAGAAGCAGTCAACAAGGGCTTTTTTTCTTTTTCTTTCTTTCAAAAGTGGCATATGACAGAACGACTAGACTATAATATAAATTAATAGTAATTGCAAAATTCTAAATTCTAATTGTCTAGAAATTGGATTAAAATATTTAAAAAAACACATCAAGCAACCATTGGTGGAAAATGCTGTGCACCTGTGATGTATTTCATGTCTGTAGAGCATAAGCAGAAGAGACAGAAAGCTATTCTGCATGTCAGCATGCTCAGGAAACAGCTTGTCCCCCCCGACATTTGGCATCAATGTTGTAAGCTGCATCTCTAGGCCAGGGTTACTTGTTTCATATACAAGTCTCAATTTTGGCCCTTATTTAACAGATCCTTATGAGGTTTTAAGAGCAGAAAAGCCAAGTTTGGAGTACACCAGGGTGGGCCAGGGGCTCTAGAGCACCAGTCATTGTGAACAGGAGAGGCCAGCAACAAATCTGACTCAATAATGTGCCTTAAATGCAGCATTTTACAGTGATTGTACATAAAAGCACTAATACAGCAAACCACTTAATGTGATAGCCCTTTCTTGGAGTTTGAGGAACGTTTATGTCCTTGGACATTTTTGCTTATTTAACTCTTCAGGAATATTGTGCCACTAAGCTGTAATGCTCAGAATGCATCTTCTTCCTTCCTCACCTGCGAGCTTTTGTCTGGATCAGCTGTAGTTAAAGCATCAAACAGGACTGGGCATAATTCACTGGGGATTTCAATGAAGATGCCTATTAGGTGATTTTAGTTTGGTAAATATATGTCTTAGTAATAACAGCCCATCATCAGCCATTATAATGTTTCTTCTGGTAAATCTCTTTTTTACAAAGTGATCTGAAGTTGAGTTCATTCTTGCCTGTTCCTTTGCCGTTGCAAAAGAATGTGCTTGCAAATGTGCTTTCTGTTCTGCACGGTGTCTGTTTGCTTGTGTACAAGCTACAGACAACACTGCTGGTACTGCATCTTTCTACATTGTATTAGCGAACAGGCATTTGTAACACCTATAGCCTCTCCAAGTGCCGCACTGTGGTTTCCAAGTATTACTCTTATTGATGGCATTACTACTTCCAATGTCTTTTTAATTATCTCTCTCGTTCTCACTGATTTTTCTCTTGTTCAGAATCTTGTTTCTCTCTTTAATTATTTTTCCATCATTACCACTGGAGGAAAACATCTGCTGTTCTTTAAAACACATCCTTTGCCCTAGGACTATATTGCATCTTGTGCTTCCCTATGTCCTTTGAGTTTTCTTTCCTTACAGCATCTGTTTGGGTCCTTTAAAGCTTAAAACACTGAACTTCCTCCTTTTCAGGAGTCTCTTGTTCTTCTCACTTTTTTCCAACATAATCGCTTCTTAAAGTAATTTGTGGGAAAGTTGCTTCTGCCGTTAGCATTATCTATACTTTCAGCTTCCACATGAAGTGTTGCACGGTGTTTTTCCAAATACTAAGTCAGCACTATATTGCTAGAACTGGAACGCACTCACCATACTAAATTAAACCACCGAAACTCCCTCTCTTGCTCCTTTCTTGGTGGCCAGCCGGATGACTCCTGGGAGGTGTTCGGGGCAGCGGATTGTGCACCTCTGCAGGCAGGGGCTACTTTAGCACCTGAGCTTGGGGTCACAGGGACAGCTCAGAGACAAACCACTTGATGGTACTGGGAAAAAGAGTCTTTATTCACCTCCAGAGCAGGGACAGATGAGCAATGACAGCAGAGGCTGACCCGCAAGGACACTAAGACTACCCCAATCAGAAGCTGAAAATGAAATCGTTGCAGATCTTCCCTTTCTCCCATTTCTGTTTGCCATTCACAGCTGTTAATTCAATGGATAAATCCTTGCAGGTGATGACTCCACCTGCCCTGAGGCTATAGCCCACGTGCCACACACCTGCAGGCTCCAGCAGTGTGCTCTGAGGCTCGCTGAGGTCCTGGTGAACCACCGTGAGCCGCAGCACGTCGTGGACGAACGTTGTCACCCTGGGAGGGAGCAGACCGTGGCTCAGCAATGACATGCAGGTGCACATTCTGCTGGCTTCTGGCGAGGGGCTCCGCAGCAACAGCACGTCCTGGAGCAGCCTCACAGCCCAAACACGTCTTCTTTGAGTGTGCCGTGAACAAGCGAGTGAGGTAAAAGCTTGTTACGTTTCTGAGAGGCAGCTTCAACGCAGGCTCCAGTACCCAGACGGACATCACTGCCTGGCACCCTGCACAGGAGGGGGCTGGAATTTCCCCTTCCCCGCCCCGGGCAGCGAGCGGGCTGGTGTAGAAAAAAGGGCTTGGGATGCTGGCAGAGATGCTGGGGACTAGAGGATGGGACTGGGGAGCTGCTGCCTTATACCTGCAAATACTCTGAGGGGACGTAAGAGACAGAGAGAGAAAACCACCCCTTGGGGACCAGTTTTAACATTTGCATAGTTATTTCCTTGCAGCTCTGAGGAAGAAGACAGTGCTGTCAAACACAGGTACAGGGTGCACAATTATTTAGACCCAATCATGAACCTGAACCAAGTGGAGCACTGCTGCACCAGTAAAGAGTCCTTCCAAACGTTCTAGCCTTTTCCTGTTTCTTATTTTCACTTGGTGACTAATAAAGGATTGAATGTACATACCACTTCATCACGTGTAACATTGAGAAAAATGGAAAGACTATCTCCTCAAGCACAACATTTAGGCATCTTTGAGGTCATTTATTTCAGTTCACTCCGTCAGAGAGTCTATTCCAAGAAATAATCAAATTTCATACACAAATGAGTTTCCAGTGAAAAACTTTTCCAGAAACCCAGAAACCCAGCTATCAGAAACTCTGATAGTTACAAACCTTCACATATAGCCATCAAATGTGTTCACAGTT
>NW_009216211.1:26319-105307 GCF_000690835.1 Fulmarus glacialis
CACGTTTCTATCACATGAAATTGTCAAGCAACTTCTGGTACATTTAGAATTTAATTTTATTTTATTTTATTAAAAAAAAAAAACGACAAGAATATTAGTGTAGAAGCAGAGTTTCCAGTCTTAGACTCTTTGGTTTTCTCTCCTGTTCAAGCTGCCTTGGGACTCGTGTGCTATCCAGAGGAGCACCTTGAGCTCCGACTCCTTGTCATTCCCTCTCTGCGTGCCCGGAGGCACCGCTGACACTGGCGGTCTGGGGGTGAGCGGGGGTAACGCGCCGCTGGCTCAGTGAGCTGATACCGACCTGTTTAACAGCTTCTCGTTGTGAGAGAGCGTGCTTTATAAAACTGAAGCAGAGCCCACGAGCCAATTCCTCCAGTGGTTTTCGATTTGCAACCTTTCTATTTCGGTGCAAGCAACTGTATTCTGTAATGAAAATCTTGCAGACAAAACTAATACGGTGTACAAGGTGATATGAGTTTGGGGTTGCGTGGGTTTTAAAGCATGTGTTTAAATCCGTATGCCGCATTCAACCTGCTGCTGTTCTCTCCTGCCGGTTGCTGGCAGAAGCTGAGGGCAGTGCTGCAGGCTGAGGAGCGGGCTCAGAGCACTGCTGTGGCACCACGTCCTGCACAGCTTCGGGCGGGCTGAGCGGTCACTTATGAAGTTAGTGCTGCTGAAGTTACAGAAAAACTTCCCCTGGGCATCTTCTCTGGGCTGCGATGCGGTACAACGTTTGTGTAGGAGGTTTGGGAATAAAAGACCCCAATTAGCAACTCAGGAAGAATAGTACCTTTGTGTAAATCAATAATATAAATAAAAACTTGCAGGCTGGTCCAGAACTTCTGTTTCTCTTTTAAAGCACACCCTTTTGTTAACTATCTAATTATTTAATCTGTAATTCTCCAAGGGGTTGAAGTAGTAAGCAAACAAAACACATCTGAAGTCCGTGCTGCTTCTCTTCACCACATGAAACACAGTACCTGTGATGCAGCACAAGCAGAACTGGTGTATTGGATCAATATCCTGCTGGAGGAACCAACTGTCACCTTTTAACAACCCCTATTCACAAGTGAATTAGGCTTTTCCATTTGTTTGTTTGCTTTTTATATTTTCTATTATTCAGTGGTTAATGGATCAGCAAGTTTGGGAGGATGCCCTTCATTTCTGCTAATTGTGCTTACACAGAACATGCAGTTGAGTCTGGCAGTAAACATACAGCAGCCTTACATCTCATTCCTGGTTGGATATTGTAAATGTCTCCCTAAATCCTCTGTACAACTTGCTACCAACTGCATCCATAGCAGCTGGTATAAGCAGAGCCGATATGGGGACATTTCCTCTGTTACAGAACAAAACCATTTATTTCCTTGCAATTCCAGCAGATGCAACTGCATTTTGTAGGAACCCCTAGAGTACATTAATTGGGCTTTCCCAGGCTTCCTAAACGAACACTACTGCCTACACAATTACAATCCATAATGCTCAGTACCAGGACAAACATACTGCAGAGCATGGCTGGCTCCTAACCTGTGTCTAAAGAAAAGCAAGCGCCAGTCAGTACCTTTGCTCTGCGGTGATTCATTGCCATCAGTACAGGCAAAAAGAGAGTCAGAGAGAAAACTGCTCATCTGCCTCCCGCTGCTCTCGCACAGACCGATGCCGCAGGGATGGTCTGTCCTGCAGTTTTCCAGCAGCAGTTATTTCATCCTTTCCAAGGATCCCAGGAATGCATCCCTTTTTGGTACGGCTTTTGGGTGGAATGGCCGTTGCACTGCGTAATGGACTTGCCCTGCTGATCATCTCGCTTTTTGTAACGTAGGGAGCCAACACCTCCTGCCACCGGGCCGCTTTTAGGACTGCACAATTCCTCACCATTTCCTATCGGAATTACTCCAGAAGCCATATCAAAACTGCAAGGGGGGAAAGTCCTTGGTATTTAGAAAGGGCCAAGGGTATTAGGAGTGGGAATCTGTTGCTTGTAGGGTAGCTAGCTGGTTCCCTGGAAGTCTATGGGAATCTGGGTGTGAAGTGGGCACCTACCTTGGGTCAAAGGAACTGCATCCTAGCCGACAGCCAGTAGATGTTGCCTGGTGCCAGATAAAAACCTCCTGTAATTTTGGAAAGACTAAATTCTGCACCAAAACCAGAGGACTCGAGTCTGAATTCCTTTATTGTAAGCCCTGTGATAGATACAACTGTCATCCCCTGAACATAACTGAGCAAAACAGGGAACAGGAACCATACCACTCTTACACCTATGAGACAAAACAAGAGTGAAGAGTAGAAAATGAGCAGAGAGAACATGAGGATTGGGATCTTCTTGCTTTATGGACCTGAACAAAGAGCTGTCTGGACCTCGAGCACTGCAGGTTTGGCTGCCCGAGTTCGAGGCCAGCCCCGACATGGTGCAGCTGCAACCTGAGACGACGCTGCTGGGGAAGAGCTGGGTGAGAAAGAGCTTTAAATCAGTCCAGCTCTCTCCTAACATTGATTTGCTTTCCTGTGTTTCCCTAACCCTCCCACGTATTTATCTATCTGGCCCCAGATCTATACTGCGGTATGCAGGGAAAGCCTTTGCTGCAATCATCACCACCAGTAGTTTGGCAAACTGGGGGAAAAAGGATGGCGAAAAACTGAAGAAGACACTACTTGTTGGTAAGACTCACTGCAGGCTCTGAAGCAGCAGGTTCTGTCATTAGGCCACCTCATGTTTACTGTTAACAACACCTCTTCAGTTGATTAAATACCGATAAACTCTGTTCTTCTGCCCTGCAATTTTCACAGCTTCTGTCTGCCCCCAGTTGACTCCTCGCCCTGCACATTTTAATAGTTTTAATGTTTCAGAATTTCAGAGTATGAATTAACATTTTGGACTCCTGGGGTCAGAGGCATATTTCTGTCCTTGAAATGGAGTTATATGGAGAAAATAAAGGATGACTAAGTAATTGTTACAATTGAAATTGATTAAAAGTCTGACATAAATAAACTTTCTATCAGATCCACAGAAACTGTATAAAGGAGAAGGGATTAACAGAGAACTACAAATCTGACATTTCCTAATTTCTCAGTGCCTGACAGGGTTGCTACTTCTGGTTTGTTGCTGTAGGTTTACTTTATTCTTCCTTACCTTTTCCATTAGCATGTGGAGAGCTGTTTACACAAGTAGATCCTTGTGCCCTCCCAACTTTTCTTCCACAGCTGGTGACGGGATTTTGAGTGAGAGACATTCTTTTCCATAGGCTGTAATCCAGTAAAAAATAGCAGACCACTGTAGGTTTATTAATTTTCTCATTTTCAATTACTTCATTACGTTATTTTTCCATATATATGTAAGGACAACAAGGATCATGTTCCTAACTGGTAGTGATACACTTCTAAACTAGGTTAAAAGCTTTTCCCCATCTTTTAGACTGCCAGGCACTGGATAAGAAATTGTCTTTTGGAATTGTCAAATGCCTCAGTTTTAACCAAAGACAGAGCTGGTCACACACCTAATCTTGTTTGCATTTAAGGCCCGTCCACATCAGTTCTTCTACAGGGGAAAGGGCAGCGCAGGAGTAGCATACGCATTCTAAAATCATTCACGGGGTTAAAAAACGGCTATGAACTGAGAGTGGTTTTATTTGACAAAACAAACCAAAATAGAGTTAAAGAAAATAAACATCTGGACCCCACAAGCCTGTCACTGAACGCTGATCTCCTGCCCTGCCTTGCAGGACAAGGTGCACCAGCCAGCAGGCGTTTGCCCTGTGCTTCACCATCCACGGGAAAGCCTCTGTAGCAGAGACTGCCATCACTGCTATTTGCTTGGAGCATCCTATCCGAGGGATGCTAAAGCAGGTTCTCACCACTGGCAAAAACTTGATCCCTGAGTTACAAAAACGGTATCGGGGGGAGGAGGGGAGGGAGGCTGATGCTAAAGAGCATGGGAAGGGCTGTGAGCCCTGACATGATGCAATCACTTAATTACATTTTTTTCTTAAAAAGGAAAACATAACTTATTGTGGAAATACCCCCGCCTTATGCACCCTCTTGATATTGTGATAACCGTTCTTCCACCTTTTAAGTGCTCGCAGCCCTTTTTGCCTTATGCACCCTCTTGACATTGTGATAACCGTTTTTCCACCTTTTAAGTGCTCGCAGCCCTTTTATCTGCATCATCACAATCAAACAGAGTTTTAAACCAGAGACACATTTGTTCCCTGATACCTCACAGTGGGGGTAACTGATGGGAAACCTTTCAGTGGAAACACATACTCTCAAATATGTTATCAGTCCTTATTCTCATTCTCACACTAGTTACAAAGTGCTTTGGACTCAGCAGTCTGTTGTATATACTGAACAAAATCAGTTTAAAAGCATGGAAACCTGAGAGAGTATCTCAGCTACAGAAGAAAGTAGAGGAGTCAGGATAAAAGATATGCTGAAGGCCACTGTGAATCTTCCACTGCCATCAGGGGATATTACACTGCTGGTTTTAAGTCTGTCATACTCATGTCTGTTTTGGTAAAAATCTCTTTGTAAAAGCTGTTCTGCTGCGGCACTACCAGAATGAATCTTGTTCACCACAGCAGAAGGTCTGTGCAGTTAAAGATGGTAGGAGAGCAACAGACCCATCACGAACGTGAGATGGGCGCTTTGCTGTGCTTATCTTTTCCCAGTGAACAAATCCTTGTACTATCTTATGCCAAAAAAAAAAAAAGATGTGCCTCTGGTGCATTGTTTTTGCTGCTTCATCATTTATTTTCTATGCTACAACAGAAGCACTTCTCCCTTCCCAAACAACAGCTGTTGCAGTAAGGATTGCTCATGTATAAGACATTATAACATGGTGCTTACCACTCACTCCTTGCCTACCTGTCACCTGACACAAATTTATCCTCTTTCTGTCTTTGTCATATATAGGAAATCTGTAGCTCTAATTCTTTCTCATATGCTTGTTTTTCTCAGCTGTGACAGTTCTTCATCTGTTTTTGTGGGGGTTTTTTCCTTGAACTTCATAAGCTACTAAATTGGCACATTCTCGTATTGTGATTTAATTCTCCATGTCAAGGCTGTCACCTTTATAAATATTTCTCATAAGTTTTATGGATCAGTGTGTCAGCAGATTACTAGGAAGAAGAGGAGGAGTAAATTGTGTCTTAGGATAAATTGTTGAATAGCATTGTAACGGTTAGGGGTATAACTGGTTATGACCATACGCTTGCATCGCAGTACCATCTGGAGGTTGTCCAGGGGATGGTGCATTATGTTAGGTGCCGTATAAACACAAACCTCGGTGGGTTATTTTAAAATGAGATGGAGTAAATGAAGTAGGAGGCTGGAAGTGGGAAAAAGGTAGAGAAATACTGGGGGAGGAAGGGAGATGCAATAGAAAAAGCACATCCTAAAAGGCAGAGTTAAGGCAAACTTGTCATATGAACCACTAGATGTTTTAAGCAGAGAAAGAGTGGGAACCGGCGGTGGAGGAGAGGAGAAGCCAGAGAGGGACGTCAGGAAAGCAAAGGCATGGGATGGGGGGAGAGGTAGTCAACTGGCTGGGGAGTGTACGAACCCCAGTAAGAAGTCTCACTGGAAAGCAGCAGCTCAGCTATCTGGGCTGCCAAGCGTGCTCCTGCTGCTGCTGCCCCAGAAGATGGGTTTGCAGAGGGAGAAGGTCTCGCCGGGGAGGGGAAATGCTGTGGGGGCACCCAGAGGCAGCGCGGGGGGAGCCTGCCGGGACTGGGACCTCAGAGCCGCATCCTGGGTAGGGATGGCCCGAGGAGCCGCGGGGTGTCGGAGAGGACGTGCGCGCGGTGCAGGAGGACAGCTTTCCACCACCTCTCTGAACCTTCAGCAGGTTCCGCTGCATACCAGAAAATAAATAAACCAACAAAGCCGTAGCAAAATGGATCTGGAGGAACGGTGTATCCCAACACACGGACATCCACACCGGAGACCTTTCTTTGCTGCTTGGCAGCTTTCATTGAGCCCAGTGATTCAGCTGATCTGCTTGTTCCGATAGTATCTCTAGAAGTGAAAATGTTCTTGGAAATGGTAAATAAAACTTCATTATCATGACAGATAATGCATTAAAGTGTAATAACATTTTTTTTATTAGATTCGTAGATGGTAAAATGAGGGCCATCCATCCAAATCTGCTTTGATAGGTACTGGGCCCTACGCCGGCTCTCTTTTAGCACTCTGGTGCAGCGATGATGAAAGCTGATTGAGATTTGGATGAGCTGAGCATGTTTCGCTTTTTATGAAGCCCTACCAGCTGAGTTTACATTGACTGCACTCGGAGCAGTGCTCAAACTCTAAATGCACAGCAGACGCAGGGGGCGGATAAATGGATAGACAGATTCTAACCTGATGGACCTCGTCAGGGAGCAGTGCTGATGGGCAAAGAACGCCACTTTGAGAAGGCAATTGAACGGAAAAAAATCAGATTTCAATATCACTGATAGCACAGTTACCTGCTTGCAAGAAGGGTCTTTTGGATAAGATGAGGAAAACACCCTTCTCCTGGCACAGGGGCAGGGCTGAGGTCCCAGGGGAGAGGGGTCAGGGCCAGCCATGCCCTCTGGTGCCTTCAGCCCCCCGACTTTCCTGTTGCATATTTTAGGTGTGTAAATGTTAGCCTACAGAACCACATTCCCCTGTTGGGGTTCACTGCGTTATAAATCTTTCTTTATGCAGAGGAACAACCTGAAGAGGAGTGGAGAGTCTCCAGCCTGGGGGTAGGATGTGTGCTGGCATCCCGCACCCTGCCGAGGGCCAAGCGGCACGTCGGTGCCCCGCTCCTTTGCCGCTGCTCCTGACTCCAAATAAAAGGCAAAGGACACTAATCCAAATTCTTTGTTACTATGATGTTGCAAAAACCCGGTATCTGAAATGGCATTTGGTATTCTTTTATATCTTAGGTATTTACTGCTCATGGAAGGAGCTGCCAGTCAGTTAATTATGCAGATATTCCTAATTATGGCTGAGGATAATACCAAGAACAATTGAAATAAAATGACTGTAATTTTAAATCAAAAACTTCTCTATGCTTGAAATTATTAAAAGGCCGCATGTAAATATCATCATATTTTGATTCATTTTCCCATGAAATTTTAGTAAATTATTTTCTCTAGCAGGAGATGTTAATAACAACACCAGGAAATTGAACATCAAGGTTTAACTCAGAGGCAATAAATCAACATATAAAAAAGGTTAAGGGTTGCACATTATGAAAGCATTTCCAAAGAGAATTACAAGTTAGAGGCATGTGTTGATTGAGTGGGAAATCTTATCATACAGACAAGGCTGCATTCACAATGAAGATAATCAGGTAAAGTACTACTCAGTGATTTTAAAAAGAAAAAGTCTGTTGAATACCCAAAATAATTACCACAGCATGTCTGCAGAGTGGTACAATATACCCAGAGTCAACCAACAAATCTTCCTCCAAATCGAGCCTATGTGCAAAAGCAGCCCATGACGGGAATGTATCAAGCTGTCACTCACCACCACCTTCTGCTTCAGGACGCTCTGTGCCAAGATCTGCAGCTCTCGGGCTGAAATTGGAGAATGATGTGTAGTGTTTCACATAAATCTGGATGTACCAGCCCGGGCTCCGGCTCCATATGCCCATTTGCAATGAAATCATTGAGCCAAGGACATGCCTGGGAGGACAGAGCTCAACCCTTGAAGTTTTGGAATATTTTTTTCCAGCGGGAAGAATCTATTTGATTGCAGCTATAAACGTGCTGTTTATGGCTGCATATTGCCAGCGTTAAACACCTAAGAACAGGAGATAAGAAAATGTGACAGCAGAGTGAATCATTAGAAGAAAACCCAGCACCTTTCTCTCCTGATTTAAGGCTGCATTGCAGAGAGATGAAATCAGCTCTGGAGAACTCAGACCTTCTAATGATGCACACAAAGTGGGATGTGAGCTAATCCATTACAGCCTACCCCCTCCTAGCAGAATTTGCAACAGCCCAAAGCAGGTATAATTTGGTTATCACTTAGTCTAAAGCAGTTGGCCAAATTCAAACACAGTTGTTACCAGCAGGTACACTTTCATTTTGCAATGTGCAAACTGCTTTAATGACTTTCCCCTTCTCTCTGTTTTGTCCAACTTCCAGGAACAAGAATTTCCGCTGCCTGGGTAGCTTTGCCTCGCCAGATACTCAGGTTTCAAGCTGGAGAAAGAAAATAGAAAACTCTTGTGTCCAACACAAAAGACACTTTCAAGATAATTACATCTTTGAAGAATTTCAATGTTCTCTCTCAGCGCTCCAGACCTGTGCCAGGTTGCCAAAGGGGCTGATGGAGACAAGGACCACCCGCTGCCCAGGTCTGGGTCCCGGTGTCTCAGGGACTCAGCACCTCGTGCAGGAAAAGGGTCGATGTTAGAAACGGGGAGCTCTGCAGCTCGATGGGGACGATGCCTGCTCGGAGGAAGGCGTCCTGCCGTCTGCTCTCCAGCCCCAGGACTGCTCCATGTAAGAGAGAGCCATGGTGCTGGAGGACAGGCTGAGGGCTCTCCCATTGCAGCCGGGGAGCGGCTCCCATCCGGAGCCCTGCACTTGTGTCTCCGCAGCTATGCCGCCTGCGATGGAGGGACACGACACATCCCATGGCACAGCCTGGAAGCCTCCGAGTCCCAGCCCGAGGCTGTGCCGCCTGGGACCTCTCCCCTTCCGCGGGCTGCAGGCAGGAGCGGCTGGGGAGGCAGGAGCTGCTGCAGCTGGGAGAGGAGAGGGGAGCTGGTCCACGGACAGGCTGAACTGCTTCCAAGTCATCTGCAGCCAAGCTCTGGGTAAAACAAGGTTTTTTTCCTTCCTTGCTGTGACATGTAGCAGCAATTTTTTTTTTTTTTTTTAACTCTGCTCCTTATACTGCTTTTTAATCCTGTTAAATCTTGTCTAATACTTGTCTGTATTAACTGCTCTGTCATGATTCTGAAATGATTAGGAACTAAAGTGATCTTTTGGGTCATTTTTCTAAACTTCAGATGGTAATAAAGTCCTTGTGAAAGATAACTTTCAGGAAGTAATGTTTAGCCACATTTAAAAGACAACCAAGTTCTGGCAAGCCATTCCAGTCATCTTATTAAGTCTGAATAAATACGAGAATTTAATATTAATTTCATTTTCATATATCCAAATTAGAAGGCAGCAGAGAAGAAAACAACATAATCTGATTAAACAAATTAGAATCACACTGCTAAAATTGCCCTTCAGTATTTATTTATTTTTAACTGCAGTAGCTTAAAAAAAATCTGAAAAACAAACTCCCCCAAATGTTACCTAACATCTAATTACCAGCCGCTCCTCCCCAGGAAGCACCCAGCTGTCAGGGCATTGACAGGCTGGAAAGCAGATACTCCAGCCTAGGTTTCCAAATCTGCAAATGATTTTTTACTTTAATCCTGCTCCAGACTCAGGTTAAGGCAGTGAAATTTGGGCTGAAGACTGATGTCTGCTCTCCTGGACTTCCTTGTGTGTACCCCTGTGCAACACCTGTGTCAGAGCATCTAATTAACTGCTGCAAGGAAAAGACTTTCAGAATGAAAATAGGAAAATATCCCACTTCGGTATGTATGGTTTATTCTTTTTTTGGTCTTTTCAATAAAAAGACCCAGGTACCTGTGCAGTCAGTGCCCACAGAGCAGTCCCCTGACCCTATGGCAGTTTCAGAGTTGCAAGCCCACCCAAGTACCCCACGAGTGGGTCCGCCCCACTCTGGGATGGGTCCTCGCAGAGGCTGTCTGTGGGACGGGGGATGTCCTCTCAGCCTCTCTTCTATCAGCTGCAAGTGCCAAATCTGAGTTCACCATCTTTTGACACCACAGCATTTCCCGTGTAAGGTGGGCTGGAAGGAGCCCGGGATCCCACCAGCCCGGGTGCCGAGGGAGACCTCCCTCCTGCCAGCCCACACCTGGCCTCTGGGCAAAACCGTCGGCTACCAGAGAAAGCTACAGAGCGCAAAGGACACCGGTGACTTGGATATCCGAGATAATTAAGCTGTGGGCATCACTGCAGCAAGCCAGGGCCATGTCCTCTGGCTGCAGGCAGGCAGGCTGTGTCACCCCCCCGGGCTGCACGGATGCCCTGTTCGATGCAGCACGGCGTGGGCGGCACCGCGGGGCTGCGCTAGCCCTGCTCTTACCTCTGTGTCATTGAGTCCCGCGACACGCACAGTGCTCGGCTTCAGGACAGGTTAGTCTGTGCTGAGATCGGAGCTGACAGGAGACAGCACGGTGGAAGGGAGAGCACTATGGCGTAGGTGTGCTTTGCTAGGTCTGAAGGATGAGGGTAGAACTGTGTCAGCTTTCCGCATCTCCACAGCCTCTGCGCAGGGAGGTTGAGTCTCTTTGCACTGTAATGCAATAATAAACGGTAAATGTTTGCACTTCGTTGGCACTGCAAGTACAGCAAGGGACAAAGTCTCCAGTCCATTCAGCTGTACCTGCTCAATGGAAGAGGGGAGCTCATGCATCTCTTTCCCCTTCTTGAGCAGTGCTCGTGTGATTGATTTAGCTTAGTTCGCATGAATGTCTCTGGCCTTTCCCTGAAGAGAGCCTTCAGAGACTCGCCCCTCCGCTGGGGTCTGCTGTACGGAGTAGCGCGCTGTTTCCATAAGCGCCGTGGCAGCTTGCTTGCTTCGGGCCATTCTGTGTGCGTGCTCCGGGCTCCTTCTCCCTCAGCCTGCGCACCAGTCCTCTTACACGGCTGCGGCTGCTAGGGATGCGCCTATCCTTCTTTTGGGTCGTCAGCTGTGCGTACCTGTGCGTGTGCGTGTGTAAACAAAGAGAGAAAGAAACAGGAAATCTGGAATTTGGAAATTGCAATGGAATTTCTAGGCCAGGTTTATAAAAGAGATGGTTTTGAATGTAACTCCTCACCTCACAGCTCAGATCTCCAGCTGGGCTTCGTGCACCCCAGGCACAGGTATAGCTTTTCAAATCCAGTTTAATCACCTGACTGTATCTGAAAGAGAAAACCTTTGTCCCCTTACCCCGCCGGGCCGGGCGTGCGGGAGTGCGGCTCCTGATGCAGCCCTGGCGTGGGCTGCGGGCGGCAGGAACTGTACGGGGTCGTGTGCGAGTGAGGGGGTCGGGGGGTGTGCTGTAGGTGTTAATATTGGTTATATCATTAGTATTACTATTGTGTAACTGATTTGCTATTGTTTTATTAACTTTTGGTAATAAAACAGTTGAATTAAACAAAAAATTTATTAAATTATAAATTTTATATTATTTTTTCATTGCTGTTATTACATTTTATTATAAGTTTTATTAAATTATATTAAACTGTATTTATTATGTTCAAATCATTGCATCATATACTGAATGCATTAAAAATATCCAGCTGGCAGTCATTTTAAATGCAAAATCACTATGCCACATAAGCTTTATCCTTACTGCAAAAGCTTGATGTTGGACCAATGTTCTTCAGTGTTTTACCAATGCCATGGAAGAAACCAAAATTATTTCTGGCAAAAGAACAAGGGCAAGTCAGCCATATAAAACAAAGTAGAGAGCTTGGTAATCACGGCTTGCTTGGACATCATTTACTGCTCCCTGTGTGACGTACAGCCTCCCCTGTTGTTAGAATAATAAGCAGAAAAGAAGAGTAGAGTGGAATTTTATTATCAGAAGCAGCCATAATAAGGTCAATTCTGATATTAAACCATAACAAATGTGGACAAACAAGAAAAAGGTCAGGCAAGGGCTGCCACCATGACTGTAGGTTTGGAAAACCTGCCTTTCAAGTTATCTTGACACTTGGAGACATGATTTATAAGTTGTAGGGTGGGCACAACGTGGCTAGCAATGAGGTGAAAGGCCTCCATGGAGGAGGTGTTTAAGCATTAGGCTGTTTTTACTCAGGGTGTAGTAGAGACTCTGATACCTGAAGTCTTTACAACAAGGCTGGGACTACTCCCTGAAAAAGGTGTGTGTTTATAGGCAGTGCATAGTAAATAGTAGGGGAAATTCTCTGGCACTCATTGCATAATGACTCGACGGTGTTATTTGGTCATAAAATCGGTTTGGTTTTTATCAACCATGTTAGTCTTATGTTCCTTGTCTACGCTGGAGCCAAACCCTACTCCAGTGAATCATCCCAGAGCCTACAAACCTCTCCCACGACCTCTCAGGTGAAGCCATAATGTCAAACAAAATTAAGATTATTTTTCCCCTGCCTCCACATCCCTTGTCCTCCCCATGAAGGGCCTGAGCTCCTGACTGCACGTCTAGAGTTTTACCAGAATCCCACTAATCCTCCAGACTTTTCTGCCTTGCTCTTCCTACCTTTGCAGCATTTGGCAATTTTCTCTCCTCACCTGCCAATTTAAAGCTCATCCGAATAACACAGGTGACAGTTACAAAAAGAGATTTTTTTCTCTGTGAAAGAACAGGCCAAAAGTGAGAATAGTTATCTGTCTGGAAAAGCACTGCAAAATCTTAATTAACATGCAGAAGGTGCAGGCAAGAGATCACTATTTCAGCAGAAGTGCAAGGACCCAGCACAGTTATGACAGCACTGCCGTAGGGCTGAAGGTGCTGGCGTAAAAAGGAGTGGTGAGCTGTGCTAGAAGAAAATTTCCCCAAAGAAATGAAGCTACAGAAGTAGGAATTCTAACAATGCACAAAAAATACAACATCAAATAATATTAGGAATAAAAGGAGAAATAGTAGGAGAAGTCACATATTACCATGGGCTTCATGGGCAATAAGCTGTCCTGTGTGGGTGCAAACCTATCATGTTTAAACACAGATAACAGTCTCAAAATTTTGTGGTGTGTTAACAAAACTATCTTTAAGATTACAGCGGACCATGACCCATTCATAAGGAAGTTCTATTACGTACTGTGTATATATATATATAACATTACTATACACCACTTCACGCCATTTTCAGGGCATTTAATTTAAACCTGAGCTTATGATGTTTTCCCAGAAACATCACCTGTCTGTTCTAGTAGGGTTGGAGAGCTGTACAGAAGGAGCCAAGTGTTCAAGCCATGCCTGTGCCCAGGACAGGGACCAGCATCCAAAGACGGGGACCAATACCTTGTCCACGGGGCACCTCCTATCAGCACCACCTTCATTTTCCATCGCTAAGTGCTGGTGGGTGCCTTGAAGTGAGGCTCAGTCTCAGTGGCCAGGTGCCGATCGGACAGAGAACTAACCTTGCAGCCCATAAAGTTTCCAGGGGGGTATATGCTAGCTGCTCAGCCCACCCGAGGACAGCCCCTGTGCCAGACCCAGCTCCAGGTAAGAGCTGGGGAATGCATGGCTGGGATTAGGGGCATGGAGAGACCCTCACGCCAGCCCAAAGATGGACTGGATTAAATAAATGATGGCCCTATGGCATGAGTCGCTGAGAGCTTATTAATCATCCTTTTCCTGAAATATTCCCAAAGTCCTGGAGGCAGTAATCCGGATCACTGATATGAAAGTTCAAATTCTGGAGCCCCCTTGGTTGCCCAATACCAGACACTGTCAATCCAATAAATATAATATCAAGGATTTGGTATGCTTCACACAGGGCTGGGTTTTATTTGGGCTATAACACTAAAGTATATGGCTTGCCACAGAAATCTGAGCAGTGCCATGCAATACGCTACCGGAGCCCATGCTGCTTTAATACTATTTAGAAGAATTTGAAAACCAAAATTATTTGCTTTGCACAGGAAGGATAGCTTGTTTAATGAGGTTTGAACAGCCTGGTAGGGTCAAAGCTAAGAGATGGAGACTATTGATAGTAAAGTATTTTAAATGTGTTAAAGAAACTAGCTGCAAAAACCCATCCCTGAGCATCAACCAGAGGTAAATAAACAGTCGCAGAGAAATAATGAGGGGAATGCCTTCTGGGTTCATGTGAGATGGGTATCAGCAGCTCCCCGTTCCGCGGAAGGGCTCCGATCTCCCTGTTGCGCGCGCAGGAAAGCGGTGCTGCAGGTGCTGCAGGTGCTGGCTTTACACTGCAGTTTTTCAGGGAATATATTTCTTTTCCATACACAAGGTGCATTGTGACATCTAAGCCAGCAATTAAACTACTTTCTTTAAACCCTGCCTGTCCCCCGAGCAGATGTTTTATACTAATTCCATTATTGTTCTTATTGCACTCCCAGAAGAGTGGGAAGTTTTGGGGCTGGTAGTGGAGCTTCTGTCTTTGCGTGGCAATGAGGGCTGTGCCATGGGAGAGCTCAGCCATGGTCACTGGGTAAAGTTAATCGAGGTGAATGCAGTCAGATCTTTGGGTTCTGGAGGAGATACTGCTCAATGAAATCACTCAGTGCAATGTGGTGGGTGTTTTCAAATGCTCCCTTTCCTAATACTTTAAAGTCATATTGCAAAAGTGAAGAAAATCCACTGGAAAAAAAAGTGGCCTCCAGTTCTTGAGGGATGACTAAGAGGACTTGTAAGAAATTATATCTGGAAGAGATCAAGGTTACAGAACTTACAAATGTGAATATTTAACTAAATTTCTTGGGCATACATTAGCCAGAAGGCAGAATGAAACAACCCTTGACCTAGGGAGTTTCCTGAATCTGTAGATGATAAGCCCAAAAGAAGCAAGAGCCATCAGCATCCAAACTGGCTGCAGCTCAACGGCCAGTGCTGGAGCTTTGGGGATGGTGGCTGCCTGGCACAGTCGTCTGCAGGGGCCATCCCCTCTGCTCAAACAGAGACCACCGCCCTGGCATTCATTTAAACTCACATTCTCACTTTTAATTCTTCTCAGCTTTCTGCAGAAAGGATAGCCGGGGCAATAAAGCCCAGCTTCCAACTCCAAGTGAAGAAAAACATGGCTCTTTTAACCAAAATCCTGAGAAGTCATGTCATTGATTATTCTGTGAATATTTAAAGACACATTGTGCCCATGACGACACAGAACAGAGGCTTATGGCCTTTGAGATTTTTCTCAATTTTTTCTCTACAGAAACACTCATAAAATGTTCTAGGTAGCACTTAACACTTGCTGTAGTAATTTGATCGAATGGACGTCATGTTTCTGTAGGTGGCCTCTTTAAGATAAACCCTCAAAATAAAATGTTATATCTCAAATGAGAACGCCTGTGCAGTGAGCTCCTGCAGCTGGATGCTTTGGGCGGTGACTGCTATTCTCCGGGCTGCTCAGACACAGCCCCCAGCCTGCCTTCGCCTGGCCTTTCTCTTCACCTTGGTTTTTTGTTGGCAAGAAAGGGTATTTTTCACACCCAGACCTCCTGGACAATTTCTGCTTCAGGACTTCTGAGCGCTCGGGGAAAGGTGTTTATTTACATCAGCTGCCTGGTTCCGCAAACACAACCGTTATCTGAGCAAAGGAGACCAGGCTGCTGGCTCCCGCCCAGGCGCCCAGCCGTGGCCCGGCCAGCGCCATCTACCATTTGTCACCCGATTGTTTCTATTGCAATTAATGCTAATCAAGCGCTCGTCACGGCTGCAGCACAATGTGGTGCGCTGGGGCAGGCTGCTGCTCCAGGAGATAACGGCGGGGACGGGCTCCACGTGGCCCCTGCAGGTGGAGCAGGGGGGATCCACCGATTTAGAAATTATCCCCTTTTTGCTTTGGCCTGCAGGTACCTTCAGCAGAGACGGTTCGGTTTCTCTACGGGCAAAACAAAGGATTGCTGGCTGACGAAGAAATTAGCAGAAGTCGGTGGGGGGAGTTCATGAGGCTTTTTGTTCATGTTTTTAATCTGGTCAGTGGACTTCATTATTCTCGCTTTAAACAGCTGTAATTCCACCCCCAGATTTTCAGTGGGAATACAGCACAAGAAAAAAAAAAAAAGACCTGTTTTAAAATATTAGGTTTCCCATGGCAAACACGTGGCCTGATATGATTAAAGTGAGAGGCACAAAACTTCCAGTCACAAACCCCAGAAAAGATACCTACCATTTCTGAAAAGTCAACATTAAGTTTAGAAAAACACCCACAATTTCTTAAAAATTGTGCCCTTTTTTTTTGCAAACATCATCTGTAAGATAAATCTTATTTAACTGCTGTGTGGTTGCATTGCTAGAAATGATGGGAGGTCAGGAGAAAGTGTGCCCTCCCTCTGCAGAGAAAGAGGTCTGCTAAATCAGCTGTTGTGGAAACATTTGTTATTTTGTTTATAGTAAGCGATTTATCATTTTATTCTTCCATTTCGTTGTTCAATCACAGGTTAAATATTCACCCAGTCAAAGTTGTCTCATTCGTTTAAAAAGCACTACATCAAAGTTGACCTTCCATTTAAGATTCTTTCAAGAGCCTTTCTATTAAGATTAGTGAAAAGCGTAACTTAGCATATACCCAGTGGAAGTGGGCAACCATCCCTGACAGAAGGCAGCCCACGGTGGCTGAGTAACTTCTTTGCAGTACAAACAGCGCTTAAAGGAGAAAAGCATATATTAAAACCTAGGTTAGTCAATATTATCCTGCCTTACCCTTGAGGTTAGGTTTCCTTGAATGGAGGGATTTCCACAAGCAAAAACGTCTTTCAACTTTTGAGATAGACCTGCTGTGCGTTCCCCAGCTGCACGGGCAGTGACGTGTTTGCGGGCAGTGGCGTGATTTGGTGCCCGTCCTGCAGCCCCTCTGCTCAGCCCCCTCCCGCCGACGGTGCCCGGCTTGGGGCCGAAGGAGACCCGGGTCCCACCATCCCTCCGCGGCCGTGCAAGTGCAGTAGCACCTGTGCCTCGGTGGTTATCTGCCCTCTGGACTGCCTTTGAGAGTCACTTCGTTATTAAAGTCTTACGCAATTAAAATCTATTAACTCTTATCCCCCTTTGTTTAAACCTCTCTCAGGCATCCCCACCTTCCGAAACTCCCGCACCCGCTTGCTCTGTCTGTTTGGACGAGCAGTGGAAAGTGTTGTACAAAGCTCGTGACAAGTGCACACGGCTGTGGGATCACCTCTCATCTCGGTGAGATCATGTTCTGTGTGGATCTGACCGCTTTCCTGGGGAGGGGGAGAAGGGATCCAAACGCCCTGTCTCCCGCTCCCCAGGCAGGTGCCCTGACCCTGTGCTGTGGCTGGGGGCACTTTGCACGCCTGCGCAAAGCCCTGCCCGACCAGCAGGGTCCAGCATGCCCGGTACATGCTGCCTGTGGGAGTCAGATGCCTGGCACAAGCTCGCAGAGCAGCAACGCATGCGCTGTCAGAGCTGGGAGTGCAAGCTCGGGAGATGCCAGGACGAGCGGCCAGAGAGGCTTTGTGAGGATCTCTGCGTAGCCAACTGTTGTGGTTTAACCCGGCAGGCAGCCAAACACCACCCAGCTGCTCGCTCACTCCCCCCGCACAGTGGGATGGGGGACAGAATAGGAAAAAAAAAAAGTAAAATTTGTGGATTGAGATAAAGACAGTTTAATAGAACAGAAAAGGAAGGGAAAATAATAATAACAACAACAACAACAACAACCACAACAACAACAACAACAGTAGAATACACAAAATGAGTGATGCACAATGCAATTGCTCACCACCCGCCGACCGATACCCAAGCAGCAATTGCTACTTCCCGGACCACACCTCCTAGTTTATATACCGAGCATGATGTCATATGGTATGGAATACCCCATTGGCCAGTTGGGTCAGCTGTCCTGGCTGTGCTCCCTCCCAGCCTCTTGTGCTCCTGGCAGAGCATGGGGAGCTGGAAAGTCCTTGATCCGGACTACTTAGCAACAACTCAAACATCAGTGTGTTATCAACATTCTTCTCATACTAAATCCAAACCACAGCACTAGGAAGAAATGTAACTCTATCCCAGCGGAAACCAGGACACCAACCTGTCGGATCAGAGATCATCCAAGCCTCCAGCTACTGTTGGGATCAAGGGCAATTTGCCGCATCCCTCCCCTTGTTTATCCGAGCACAGGTACCTGGACATGGCTCCTCACATGTATTTTAGTGCTAACTGCCATCGATTCCAGTGATCGCTGTGCACCTAAATGATCTTAAATGCCGTCTGCCTGTGCCTCCCTTCCCGGTAAGTATAATGGTGATAAAAGCACTTCCCTATCTCAGAGAGAAGCAGAAAGATAAATGCATTAAAGACTGTGAGGCACTCAGATGCTGCCATGATTATCTCTTTTTAGACAGATGAGTTGAAGAACAAACAGATACTGCCGATTACAAGTTTAATACATACAAGTAAGAGATGACCTTGTCTTATTACTATCTACACAGTTTAAGGACTAGTTGATTCAATAATAAGATGCCCATAGTAAATATTTATGAAACATCACATCACATAAAAATTATAGGTTATTTAAATTTAATTTGCATTTATACTTTCAAATCAGGTTATTATATAGCAGAAATGTACTAAAATTAAATTCATAATGCACATTACAGCAATTTGAGCAAATTGTACCTTGAAGCAATTTGTATTTAAAATGCAGTCTGGGTGCTTCTTCACTTTCCTGCAGCCTGTAAATAAATTTACAAAGCATTTTCAGTGACAGCCATAGTGTTCCAGTTGTAAATTGATGTAGTCTGAAACAAAGAACAATTACCACTTAAACAGATCCTGTGTTACACTAAATCTTAAAGCATTTGAATTCCATGGCAAAACAAAGGGAAGTGATTTTTCTTGTCTCCTTAATCCACGGCAACAGTTCTTGTCAGGTGGAAAATATTTGTGCACTAACCCCTTGCCTGTTTGTCTTCCAAAACAACCAACTTTTAAAGGGGTCAGATTGCAGGCAGGCTGATGCAATAGCATGAGACCAACATCCAAACTGACAGCGCTGTAAATTGGGTAGCTTGGACCCATCTCTCCAGCAGCTGAGATTAAGTTAGTCACAAAACTCTCCCCAACAAAGAGTTCCATCAAAACACATTCCCTGAAAAGTTCAGGCTCCTCTGTTTCAACCACAGTCCTGAGGAAAAAAAAAAAAAAAATACATCTATGTATGAGTCTGTGCAGCTGCTAATAGCTTAAATGGTTCAAAGAGCAAGAGCCACTTCTGAGGAGACGCCTGGGAAAATCAATCTGATGACTGTAATACACCTGATTACACAAATAACACACGCGCACACACTCCAGCACAAACACACACACACGTTTACACACTTCTACAGATTTTGGCATCTGAATGAAAACTCACACCAAAAAGGCAGAGCTGAAATCCCATGGCATTTCCATTTCCAAAGGCTGAATCATGGTGTGGAGGGGGAGCCAGGACCCCCCTGCCACCACCCGGGAGCGACGGGGACGGGAGGGGGCTCGGTCAGAGCCCCTGAAAGGGACCGTGTGCTGTCATCTAATGGGCCTGGACTGGACCTCAGTGCCCGGGAGGTCCCGCCTGGTGGGTCTTCCCAGCTCCACCCTGGTTATAGCAATGGGATGCTTTCTCCATAATTCAGCTAACTGGAACATTTTTTCCAAATTCCACTGTTTCACAGGTGGGTTTTTTCTTTGTAATTCTCGATGTATTCAACTACGAAATGAAAATTTTCTTTTAAACATTTGGGAAAGAAACAAGGAAATGTTATCCTGCTGTACCACGGAATCCACTTTCTCTTATAAAAGCCATACAAAGGGAAGACCCAAAACCTTATCTTCAGAGGTGCAGATCAAAAATATTGAAAATGTATACATATGGGGAAGCTGAGACAGGTTGGGGTTATGGCATGCCTAACTTTCTACTAATGTCAAGTTTACCCCAAAATAACTGACAGGTGAGGTGAAGAAAAAAACTGACTTTCCTTGCAGCTGTCAATGTGGGACGAGTCCGGTTTGCAGACTGGGAGCCCTCCAGACGCTGGAGAGTCTCCTCTGGGCTGTGAAGGAGGTGCCAAACTGGAGACAAAGCACCCGGGGTCTCCTCTGCCGCTGTCTAGACCAGGGCGGCTGGGACGGCTCGGGGTGCTCTGCTGCGATAGCCAAGCACACGGGTGCCACGGTGCTCTCTGCGAGGATGCACGGTGAAGGATGGACACATTGAGGCAGAATGAAGACAAAGTTTCATCCTCAGTGGAAAGTGTGGGTTAATTCAAATGAGATTTTTTGCGTAGGACAATATTGATTTCAAAGTGACAGATCTGACATAAACATTTCCGTTCACAATGACATTTATTTGAACGTTTCATTTCAGATGTTGAAATGTTTCTTTCTTAATTAGCATTTTTAGTTTTGCCATTTTAAATTGATTTCTTAAATTGTGTTTATTACATTTTTTCTATTGGCTTTCTCTTCCCTTTGGATCAAAAGCAAACCTTGGACCATCAGCATTTCTTCCCAACACAGGCTGCTTTTCCAATTTAATGAATTTAGCAGTTATATTTCTTGAGTTGTTGATCTTCTTTAATTATTTACTTTAAATTTTTTCTTCACTAATATCCTTAATTTTTTAATAAACTAAGTGTGAACTTTCAGAAGGTTAGCCCCCGTACTGATTGCCCATGCGGGAGCCTCAGCCTGTTCTGCACAGCCAAGGTGAGGATGCTGTACATTTACCCTACACGTATGACATACCAATTCCCTTATAAGCAAGGTACGAGCTGACCGGTGGCAGTGTGCGCCTTACCCCTTAATGTCTGAACCTGCAGGTGCATAACGATTTCAGCACTGAACACATTTCTGAACAGCGAGATGTTTAATAATTTGGTGGTGATGTCCACCGAAGAAGTGTACTGGGAACAAGCTTGATTTGGTTAAACATCTACTGCTTTTGCACCCCGAGATAGGCTGGCTGCAGGAAGCTTTGCCTTTGCACTCATAAATGAGCGGCCTGACAGCCGACGCACGTGGTCTGTCCTGCGTCGCATGCAGCAGCAAAACGTCTCCTCGAGGATTTGAAGTCATTGTAGGAAAAGATTTTTTTCTAATTCTCCCTTTGTATTTGGGACTCTGGTGTATCTTTTCTATAATGTCTTCATTCCCTAATGAGAAGACAGTGCGTCTTTCAGGATGACTAAACAGGGCTGAGCTGATGCATTTTCTATATTAAGTCATTGATTTTTGGATTCAGATGTAAATCCAAAGAAACTGGTTATAGAATTTATATCCCTTTTGCATAGAAGATATTCATACATCTCTTAAATCCACCCAATTCTTTAGAGGGTTGGTTGTCCTCTTCAATCTGAAAATCTTTGTTTTTTCTTTTGTTTTTTCTTTTAAAGGTTTCTTTAGAGACTTCGTTTCAGAATTGCAGGTAAACTGTCGGTCTCACACTTATTTGTAAATAACACACAGCAATTTTGTTGTTGCTGTTGTTGAATATAACAAAATGAAAGAATGAAAAGGGGCACCAGTCAGTTATTCCCTGTCTAAATTTCACTTATTTTTAAAGCTCAAATTCCAAGAAGACGGGCTTTACCTGAGAAGTGAACCCGTTTGATTGCTTGCTGCAGCACGCTCATGCATTTTCCTGCACAATCAGCCCCTGCAGCCCGGTCTGACAGTACCTGTAGTCCCCCAGCACGTGCGGATGTGCGGGGAGGACCATGCTCTTCCTCAGCTCGGACCACCCCGAGCCGCCTCAGACGGGCTCCCCATGGCCCAGCCAGCCCCAGCACCCCAGCACTGCTCGGCCTGGGAGGCTCACGCCCTGCTCACGAAGAGGGTGTGTCCGTGCCTGGTACGCCAGGCTAGCAAAACCCGCAGTGGTAGCTGCCAGCCCCTTTAAAACAGAAGCGAAGAGGGAAGCTCTTCTCTCCTTTCATAACTATGCAGGCGTTCGACACTTGCCCGAGACACCGCCGTCCTGCTTCCGCACGAGGAGCCTCAGACCCGTATCTCCTTTTCTGTGGGGTCAGGCCAAGCCAAATGTCCTCTCTTTCTCTCGCTGAAGCTGCAAGTTGAAGAAAGGAAGAAGGAAAAAGAATACAAATGAAGCTGAGAATGACCATCTTGGAGAATAAGGTGTGTTAAAGATATTTGGACAAAATATGTCATGTTTCGCTACAAGGGAGTGTCAAGCTCAGGTCTTCCCTTCCCACAGGAGTCTAATCCTGTTAGGTCTTCAAGTCATTTTTTCTCTCACTTCCAGTGGACATTTATGTTGTGTGCCCAGTAAAAGAGCTGTAGGAGGCTCACTGAGGGCTCCATCCTGCCAACAAGCTGGAAGGACACTTTCTTGGGCTGCATGGATAAAAAAGGGAATTTAATCTGTACCTCCCACAGGTCACATGTGCTTTAACCACTGAGCCTTGGCGGAGGAGGGCAGGGTATGGGATGCACAACAATACTTTGTCTTCTGAATTTGCTTCAAAAAGAATGAATGTTGCTTGGGTCTTTGGAAGAAAAGCTGGTTCTCTCCTTATCATCTGACTTCTCTGGATCATAACCTTTACATCAAGAGCTCCCCCTGCATTCCGAGGCATTAACCCTGGGGGTTCCTGTGCTGGGGTGGCCAAGCACCCCCCCTCCTCTCAGTGGCATGAGCCTGGGTGCCTGGGTCCATGGGAGAGGGCTTGGGCAATGCTCCTGGGTGAAGCAAGTTGTGATCAGGTCATGTGTAAAATCGTAAGCTGCTTTTCAAAAAGAGTTATTCCTGTTCAAGCACAAAATAATGCAGGGCTCTTCAGGGTCTTGCATAATTATATATGTTCTAGTCCAGGGGCTTCAAACTGTGGGGACAGCAGACCATAAGGGGGTCCATGCACTCTTTCTCTGGGATCGGTGAAAGGTGAGGAAGAAAAGTTCAGATACACCGTAATGTCAGCTATATATATGAAATTTCTATAGTACATCCAGCTGAGCTAGAAATGTTAGGGACTGCCATCCTGAAAACAACTGAAAGCAATTAAAATATATATGACTGTTAATAAATTGTTCTGACAATTCACCTGGCAGCAGGTAAATTCTCCGTAAGGACAGAAATGGTAATGGATAATATGCATGTAGAAGCTTTAAAGTTTGAAAGATAATTTGCCTTCAATAGTTAAGACTCTTGATTAACTGAGGCCACTAAAGCTGTCTTGGCACTCTTCATCAATGAAGCTCATTAAACCTAGTGTCATGGCCAAGTTCCTTTTGTGTCAGACTGGAAGTCCCAGACTAAGTGTCTGCAGTGTGCCATGCAGTGATCTGTGGCACACAGAGTTCATCCTAGTAATGGCTCTATTTCTATGTCAATGACATTAAACACTTGTCCACTTACCTGTTCAAATTATGCTGATGACCATGCAGTTGTGGTGAATGAAATTCACACAATTAATCATCCATAACATTGGAAAACCTTTTCTGCAGGAGTTGATGCATGCTGGAGCAAGCACAACTCATTCCTTCAGACACATGCTGAAACCCCAAGTCTTTACAACTCTTGTCTCACGGGGGTGAACTCCCTCCCGAGTGACCCATTTCCCACAGAAGACCAGAGCAATCAGTGTTCAGGTGCAGACAAACTCAATCTGAACAAAAATCCTGTCTTTTCAGCCCATCCAGGAAAGTGATTATTTCAGATTTTTTATGGCAGAAAATAAATAGAAAGATTGAACATCAATTAATTTTTCAAACATTGTTGCCATGCTCTGTAAGGCATTGACAGTTAAATATAGAATCGACAACCTTGAGGTCAGTATAGAACAAAGACTATTTTATTTTAGTTTCTGAAATACTGAATCCAGTCAGCTATGAAAGTGAGTCATTGCCCATGCCCTTATTTAACATATGAAGTGACAAAAGAAGATGAACTTTCTGACTAGGGACGAGTGTGTCCTCTTCACGATCTGCATTACCAAAAGCATAATCCATTTTTAACCTGGTAGTGAGCATGCTAAACTCTGATGGTTTCAGGATGAATTTCAAATATTAATGGAATGCAGGAACAAAAGATAAAGATATCTTTCACCTTTGAACAACAGAGGTACTGTGCAATACATGATAGTCAGCAATGCTCTCATAATTCAATGCATTTTGACATTGCCTACTCTGCTCTCATTATTGCATTTCTATATCAGGTTTCCCCAGGTCAGCATGAGAATTATATGGCAGACAGACAAATTCAGATAATTTTGGTGTGGTTTTTTTTTTTAGCAGTGACATAGATGCATTCAAAGAGAAAGGTAAAAGACACTCTTCCTTTTCACAAATATAGTATTACAGACACTAGGGAGTGAAACCTGATATATTTTGGATGTCTATGAGCAAATGCAAGATGACAGACTGGATCTCTCTAAACCTATCTAGAGCTGTAAACTAAGTAGAAAAAAAAAATCATGTTCTTTCCAGGGACCAGGTTAAAGTAATCACTCTACTTGGGCTTGCTTTGAAGGTGATTTTATTTCTGCTGTTGAATTCACCTGACCGTTGCATTTATCATTTCTTTTAGTGTGCATTTAAAGAACATTAGTTTGCGACTGATTATGGCTGTCAACATAGGTCTCAAAGTATAAAAATTTGGGACACGTGCCTCATTATCAGCCTTTGAAACAAAGACTCCTATCAGCTTCAAAGATTTTGGTCAATATCTGAGTCAACAGAATAACACAAAACTAAGGCTCCGTTCCTGGAATCACAGAATGGCTGAGGTTGGAGGCACCTCTGGAGCTCCTCTTGGCCAACCCCCGGCTCCAGCTGGGTCACCTAGAGCAGGTTGCCCAGGACTGGGTGCAGTTGGGTTTTGAATATCCCATGGATGGAGACTCCACAACTTTCTGGGCTATCCTCTCCAGTAAAAAAAAGTGTTTTCCTGTCTTCAGATGGAATTTCATTTGTTTTAATTCGTGTCAATTGTCTCTTGTCCTGGACGTCGGCACCACTACAGAGTCTGGCTCCATCTTCTTTACTGCCCCCCATCACATATTTACAGATGTGGACGAGATCCCCCCCGAGCTTTCTCTTTTCCAGGCTGAACAGTCCCAGCTCTCTCAGCCTCTCTCCATATGAGAGATGCTCCAGTCCATCATCTTTGTGGGCCTTTGCTGGAGTCATTCCTGTAAGCCCACGTCTCTCTCGTCCTGGGGAGCCCAGCACTGGAACCAGCACCCCAGCTGTGTCTCACCAGTGCCAAGCAGAGGGGCAGGAGTCCCTCCCTCGACCTGCTGGCCACGCTCTGCCTGATGCAGCCCAGGAGGGTGGTGGCTGTCTTTGCCATGAGGGCACACTGCTGGCTCGTGCACAATTTGTTGTCCACCAGGACCCCTCCCGGCGGCGCGCCCCCCAGCCTGTACTGGTGCCTGGGGTTGTTCCACCCCAAATGCAGGACTTTGCACTTCCCCTTGTTGAAATTCATGATGCTCCTCTCAGCCCATTTCTTCAGCCTGTCATGGTCTCTCTGGATGGCAGCACACCCATCTGGTGTATCAACCCCTCTTCCCAGTTTTGTATTGACTGCAAACTTGCTGAGGGTGCATCTGCCCCATCCTCCAGGTCATTAACAAAGATGTTAAACAATATTGGCCCCAGTATCCACCACTGGCGTACACCACTAGTGACTGGCCCCCAACTGGACTTCATACTGCTGATCACAGCCCTTTGGGTCTGGTTGTTCAGACAGTTTTCACTCCACGTCATTGCACCTACAAACTCCCATTAACCCTAGGTAAATCCTGTTTACATCTAACAAGCAATATTTTTAGAACAGGATGCACAAAATAAAACACACAAAATGCTCCATTGGTTCATGTCAGGTCAAGTCATGTTGAATAAAGTGGTGCATCATGTTGTTCTTAATAGGTTCAGCCTAAGGGTAACTGCACCCTTATCAATTCATATAAGTTACTGAAACCAGCCTGAAGGGAAAAAGTGTCACATTGGCCACATCTATCACTGTCCCCAGAGGCAGAGATCACTCACCACATGTGCACACTGCCAGGGTAGTTCCCCGATGCCTCTTAGCATTGCTCCAGTTTCCCGTGTTGCTCGTTCATGGGTTTCTGGAGTTATCGAGAAGTTCTTTAACCTGGGAAGATACATGAAACCATGCGCAGCAGCCTGTCCAGACAAAAACGTTTGTAAACACCCTGACTTTCAAAGCCCCGTTCCCTGTGGGATGAGTATAGGAAATCTTGACCTTGTTAACAGAGGCACAGCACAAAGTCCCGACTCCACCGACGTTGGCTCTCAGTCACTTCAACAGAACCGAGATTTTATGGGAATTAGGACCTGCTCCAGCTCTGCTGAAGACAAAAGTCAAAGCCTGTTGAAGTCAATGAGAACATAATTGGCCTTTAAAATACAGATCATGACCATACACAACCAGACGGACGAGGTCATTCTGTGCAACATGCTACCACTGCCAGGCTCCCATTGGCAGAAAAACTCAAAAGCCCTGAAAATGGGCCTGTATGTCTAACAGTTTGTCACAGATAGTACTGAGATTTATAAAAGGACAGGGCAGAAGTCAATCTGTCTAATGAAAGTCCAGCTGGAACTGGGTAAACTAGCTGCAATAACGTGTTTATGGGTCCTTGTAACAAAACCAACCTGCTCTGTTGTTTTTTATGAATACATACTGTACAAGGTATCCATTCGTACTGGTGTTAAAATTACACATAGAGAATGGTGACTAAAGGAATATAAAAATATTTACAACTGAAAAAAATATTCTGTTGCCATCTAAAGTTAGCAAAATCTTCTCCAGTTCTGTTCACAGCTATTATTCAGCAGTTGTTTCCTTGCAAATAGGTGGTTTTATTTCACGCTAAACTACGTGTGTCGCTTATAAACAAATATGATTCTATTTTGCTTTTATAATTGCAACTGGTTGTATGTTGCGCTTATCATGATCCAAAGTATGTGAAAAACACTGCTGTATTGAGAAAGGGAAGCCAGTTCCATTTGAAGGTTTCCATCAGCAGACTCCCCAGATGGCCCGTTAGGCTGGGGGGAGATGGAGCCTGCCCCTGCCCCTGTCCCTGCGCGGGTACCGCGGGGCTGCATACTGGTTGGGTGTCATTCTCCCGGCTCCCCGAGGGGTCCCTGGTTCTTACGTTCAGTTATTGGCATTTTTAGGAAGAGGCACTAGAGCAATGGGACCCATTTTTCTCAATATTTTTTTCTCAAAAGGTTTTTTTTCCATACACTTGCCTTCTAAATAAGTATGTTCATCTTGATCAATAAACTGAGCTTGTAGGCGGTAGAGGAATTTCTCCTAACCGTGACACTGAAATGATAGGAAACGCCAAGAGAGGTGGAGAGAATATTGTTCAGTAAAGGTTGAAGATAATTGAAAGATGTCAGTTGGCAGGAAAAATTAATAATATTAATCTCCTTTTGAGATCAAAGATTTCTCCAGCGCCTTTTCTTTTCTTCAAGGGAAAGAAGACCCTGGTGGTCAGTGTTATTGTAGGTCAAAAAAGCGACTGCTAAGCTCTCAGATGAAAAATATGGAGCACTTTTAAATTCCTGTTGGTTACGCTCAGGGTCACCGTGCCATAGTACAAAGCCTGACTATTAAAAGGAGACAGTGCTCCTCCAAGGCTGGCATCACCCCTCTCAGAAGTCCCCAGCTCAGCAAGCATACATTCAAGTTTTGTTTTTCACAGCAAAATGTTCAAAGCTGACTCTGCAGCTCCTTCTCACTTCAGAGGCAGCCAAACAACCTGAGTTTCCAGTAATTCCAGTGGATAATAACACAGCAGTAAGGGCGAAAGAGACACTTTATTAAAACCAGTGTGGTTTTATATGTTAAAAAATACCACCTCCCGTAACAGACTGAACTGAGCAGAGACGCTGGCAGAGCAGATGGAGCTGCAGGAGCTCTGTCCCCCCTGACCGCGGTCCGGTGCTTCGGTAGATGACGAGTGAAATGCAGTGTGGACCATCAAGTGAAAACCAGTCTGCGGGCGGCTTCTGCCTGATGCCGGGCATCCAGAAGCAGGATCGTTCTTGCAGGTGGGAAAATAGGATCTCCATGTTCACAAAGGATTTAGAGATTTCAGATTTTGTTACATGTCAAATCTGAATTTGACAAAAAATATAGAGAGCAGAACAAGGAAAACTACAGCACACGGTAACAAGATTATTGCAGGAGTATTAGAGCTTCTGCACAAGAAAGAGCATGTAGATTCATTATTTACCCAAGGGATTTTTTGGTACCCAGCCCTTATACTCATTCCACTGCCGATGACAATAATTTGAATATTTACTGGCTTTAGGTCAATGTTGAGAGGAAATATTGACAAAAGCATCTAGGGTGGACATCACCCTCGAGCAGAGGTGGAAGTTGCTGTATATATAATGATGTCTGGAAAAGTGTATAGAGGATGCAAACACGATAGTCCTTGTGCTAGTGATGATGGCTGAGCTCTAATGGGAATCTGAGAAGAGGATGAAGAAAGGAGACGGGGCAGTGAATGCAGGACATCGGGACAGGAGGGGCTGGAAGGTGCAGGGCTGGGAAGGGAGGATGTGCCCCGAAGGACCAAGGGTGGAAAACACAAACACTAATCCAAGTGGGAGAAAAAGAGGTCAAATACTGTGTGGGAAAGAAAAGGAGAAAGGCAACTGGGAACAAAAACAATGGTGAAAGCCAGGTGGAAAGCCTGGTTAAGCGCAATGATCATGCAAAGAAGGGTAGTAGGTATTCACAGCAATGGTGAGCCTGCCGTATGAAATGATCAGAACAAAGATGCATTCAGGCTGAAACACACAGAGAGGCACTCCTTGGGGAGTGGAGAATGCCTTTACAAGAGCAGCCTGATGAGGCTGGCTTCTTTAGCTTAAATAAGTGAAGGCTGAGAAAGGACATGATTGCTCTCTACAGACGCATCAAGGGGAAAACATTAGGGAGGGATACAAAGCCATTTATTCTAAAAATAATTTTGGCATAAGAACAAATGGTGATAAACTGGCCATGAATAAATATGTTCTTGAAAAGTATGGTGGTGTCATTAGAAGAAAGTTCCTAAACATCAAAGCTTGCAGATTCATGAACAGTCTTCCAAGTGGAACAGCGGGTGCAGACGACATCTCTGCTTTTAAGCACAATGAGTTCATAAAAAGGAACAAATTGCTGCCATCCCAGGGCACTGGAGTTGGTAGTCCAACAGTCCTTTCCAGCCCTGCATGCTTTTGTTCCTGCGCACATAAAAATTTGCTGCCACTGACAAAAGGGTTTGACATTTAAATTATGTTAATTTAATAAGCATTGAATGAGATGACATGACTGAGAGCTCAGCTGCAATTCCAGAAGGTGCAGTCCTGCCCAGACAGGCTCTAGCCTTCTGGCCACGGGGCAGAGCCCGGCTCTGCCAGCTGGCAGACCTGCTGCCGTCGGCTGCATGCAGAGGGAGGACAGGGCATCCAGAGGAGCCGTATGGCAGGCAGCCCTGCCGCAGGCTGCTGGCTGGCTGCAGGAGCCGTGTGATGTTCCTATCTGCGGGCACTCCAGACATTGCCCCTTGCCCCTGCGGGAAAAGCAGTCATTTGCCCACAGCCTTTGCCTGCGAAAGCAGATGTCCTGCTCATTGAAGGGCATCTTCATCCAACAGCGTGGCTCTGCAGCATTGCTATCTTCTTGTATTCCCAGGCAAGAGGGAAAGCAAAGTAGCCTCACCCAGGAAAGACCAACGCATTGGGACTTCTTCCCAGATCTTCGCACCCACGTCTTTCCCAGCAGGCAGTGAGTCACCTTGCCTGGAGGTTGTGTCTTCATTAAAACTGAAATGGTAAAGGCAACAGAGAACAGAACGTTTCTACAGAATAAGAGAGTTCGGCTGTAACAGAAAAGAAGTTAAATTTGTCTTCAGTCATGCAAGCCAATAGGGAATACTGGATTTTCACCTCTTTTGGAGCTAGACTTGTCAGAGTTCAGAAGAATAATTTATCACTGGTGGAATCTCTAAAATATTGTAATTGATTGCATCAGTGCAAGGAAAGTACACAAAGATGTTGACTGAACAAAAAATTATGTGATTGGTTGAAAAGGTTTAATAAATGAAAAATCTTAATCCTTTCCTGGATGTTTTTTTTGTAAATCATTAAAGTTTAATATATAGTAGATTCAAAACCTACGTATATTTTTCTACTACAGTAATAGGACTGTAGTAATATTTAATATTCCTGCCTTTGGGGGGGGCAGGGAAGAAGTGAAATTAAAATCTAAGAACTCTAAAAGTTTTGTAACTATTTTAAGAGTAATTGTCAAAGGACTACTAAAAAGAGACAGCCTTATTAAAATAAACCAGTATATTATTTTTTCTCTTTAGTAGTTTTGTCATATGTTTACCTAAATTAAAAAAAAATAACCACCAACAAACCAGAACAAAAAAACCCCACAAACCACATCAATCTTGTTCATCTTGCAAAGACTATAAACTCAGTCATAATAGTTTTTCAATGAAATTTTATATCTGGAAAAACCTTTGGGTAAATAGTAAAGCCAGACTGTGTAGTGCAATGGAGGCCCAGTAAAGTGTGAGGAGAGATGCCTATTTACACGAGTTCTCAACTCCATTCTCATCCATAAAATTTCATAGATTTCCTCCAACTTCAGATTTTCATTTTTCTAGTTTAAAGCAAGAGACTTTAAAAAAAAATGGTTCACATGGAGTAATCTCAAATCTATTTTTTCTTAGAGTATTCATTCTTGTTTTCCCCAATTTCCTGAAGTCTTTAAACTGTGTGTGTAACAGACTGCAGGAAAACAGGCCAGCATTCATCTACAAATATATTAGACTTAAAAGGCAACAAAATGATCCATAAGTGCTGGAATATATTCCACCAAGAAATGGTTGAGAAAATGATATGTAGTTGAGAAATGTGTCCTGAATTATTAATCAAACTCTTTGAATTAGCATTCTGTATAGAGGAGCAACCTTGCAGTAATCCCCACCACGTCTGTGGATCGCGTACAAAGCTATCAACAGTGATTCAGGACATTATTCTTCTCATTTAGATTTTCTGAGGTGAATGCCTCCTTTAAGAGAAACTGAGCTAAGACAGTAAGAGCGGCGCAGGGGGATGGGGACCACAAGACCTGCTGTTCACTCAGCTGGGGAACAGGGCTCAGGGAACGCCCTGCTTTGCACACACAACCCCTTTTTCTGTCCGTGCATGGCTCGTGACTGTCCTGTAAGCCAAACAAGACTCTGAATGTACCCTTTGAAAATTTTTTACTCCCACTTCACTCATTTTTGATGGACCACTGTGTGCTTGGCATTCGGGTGCAGGTGGTCGGTTAGCCGGGATGCGATGCAAAAGGCGTGGAGCACTCTTTGATCTCCAGCCTGACCCAGCCCATGCTGGCAGGACCTCGGCAGAGAGAAGCCAAGGCTCTCCAGCGTCAACGGCTGTTTGAAGCATGGTCATGGGCAGATAGCATTAGAGATTTAGAATATATTGATCCTTTCCCTGGCTACACAAGTCTTGCCTGAAACGGTAATCCCACGACAAGAAAAAAAACTATTTTAGGTAACTATAACCTGACAGAGGAATAGGCTACAAGCGGAAAAAAAAGAGTCACTGGTTTTATGGGCCCTAGAGCTATTTAAAATCACTGAACTACAGCCAGCGACAAACACCTTCAGATCAAAGGCAGTGTCTTTCTTATCTAACTGCAGCTCATCTTGCACGTGGCACTGCTGGCACTTCAGCACTTCTAAGGAAAAACTAGCCATTCCAAAACCAACTTTTCTTACGGTGAGCTATGCTTTTCCTCCTCCCGAAGCACCGGCGCCGTGCCGTGACAGCCCGGGCTGCCTGCCCGAGCGTGCCCACAGAGTGGCAGGGGCTGCCGGGACGAGCTCCTCTCTGCTGCCGCTGCCCACACGGTACCAGCCCTCTCCGCTGTACACAATGTTTTGCCCTTTGAAGAATTTGTCTGGAAACAAAACAAAACATATATATAAACATATAAGCTAAAGGGTGAGACAGGCAATTGCAGGTAATTATGCCCTTGCCAGGAGGCTCCCCGATGTGTGCTGCCTGTGAAGGAGGTGCGGGACTTCCCACATCAGACCTGGCTCCCCACCACGGTATCCAGACCCTCCCAGACCCCACCCTCTCCAAAGATATCCCTCAGATGCTCAGGGATGTTAAGGGAGGGATTCATTGGGACCACAGTGCTGGGCAGGGGACAAGTGAGGCTCCTTGTGATGAAATGTAGTTTCTTTTCCCTCTGAATTGTTACTCTGGCTACATCTACATCTTCTGTGGTTGAACTTTTTCAAAACTTAGCCCATCAACAGGTATCTGAAAGCCTCTTGTATTTTCTGACAGGGCTGTGCTGTAGCGGCTTAACAGCATATTGAAAACGAGCCATCCCGAGTGCTGAACAAAAGCTCTTTTCTCTGCCTGTTTCTTTGCTGCCTTCTCCGCAAATCTCACTCTGGAAGACACAGTTCTTTAATCTGCGAGACTTTCCAGGTGCTGATTTCTGGGAGAGCATTAAATGATTGGAGAGCACTGGAAGGAACAAACCTGAAGGCTGAGAAACTGAAATAATAAATATATCTAGAGTTACACTTGCACAAAAGGTGTTTTCAGTGATACGTAGCAGTGACATGCTCAGAGCAAGTGTGTCAGGACTGGGAGGCATCAGAGGTTCAAATCTCTTCCAAATCCCACACTGAAACTGGCCAGAGCAACACGAAGGACCAGCCGGCTTGGTCCCCCCAGGATGCAGCTCAGGGCTGCCTCCTGCAGTGCCGCGGACCCTCAGCCGGGCAACCCGGACCCCCGATCCGGGGGGAAAGGCTGGATCCCAACAAGTCTCCAGCTGAGAGACCCATTGGCTGAACAGCTTCTCTGGCCCCCCAAAACCAGGATTTCTCATTTCTTTTCTTGTGTGCTCAACATGCACACAAATGTAACGCATTATCTACATTATTTCTTAATCAATATATTTACACACCTTGCAGATATGAGTGCTCTGAGAATGTTAATTATTTGCTGGGAGCTTTGTTTTATCTTTACCATCTAATGACTGGTGGGAAACTGTAGTGTAGCAAAATTGATGTAATACAGCAATGCTGGGAATCCCTGAATGAAGAAATGCAATTTTTTTTCACTTGTACGTATGTATAAATTGTAATTCCTCTGCAAAAGCAACAGGCATGGCGCCACTATAATGCTCTAAGATGGAGGAAACCACAGCATCTGTGGGCTTAGGTCTCCCAGTGGTTTTGAACTCACAACATGTCTTACTTGCGATGTAATACTTGTTTCAAAAATGAATAGACTTTGCGCTGATTTCTGCCCAGGCTACACAGTGCAGCGCTCCTGAAGCTGAGTCACTCTCGCACCACTGTTGCTCTTCTCAAAGCCCTTTCCCCACGTTATCAGCAGGGGAGAGTTCAGACGAGGTCTGGGGGAGGTCGAGACGAGGGCTGGAAAGGCCCCCGCCATGGATGCTGCTGGGCCCTGCCTCCACTCACCCTCCTGAACCACTCTGGTGAGGCCGGAGGATGAAACCCCGCTCGTGCCCAACGAGAAATTGTTCCACGTTCACTGAAAAGCCTCAGGGGGAGAAACCACGAGAGCAGCTTCTCCCATCCCAGCTATGATGTGCGCCCAGCTGCCCCAGGAGAAGAACGGGCCATACCTGTGTCTTCACGCTCTCCCCAGACCCTCTACCCCGCAGGAGCACAGGCACCCTCTCCCCACGCTCCCTCGTTTCCCAGCTGTCTCTGAGCTGGTTTCCTCCTTGGCCCCGTTATCTGATTTATTGCTTGTACCCTGCAGCCTCGCGGTGAGGCTCAGACAAAAAAAAGGTGCTAATTCACAACCTGTCTGCTGTCAAAGGCAACTGCCTGCAAATCGAGGAGGCCACACAGAAATATCCATCAGATCTCCTGATGGCACGGACTGTGAAATGCTGCAATAATTTTCCTGAAGCAATATGCCGCCAGCACGGCAGTGCGGCGCGGCGCCTGTGGCAGGCAGCACGCTGAGAGCTCCCCGAAGCGCTGTGGGCTCTGCGGGGGGGGTACAGCCGCCGTGGGGTACAGCCGGCACGCGGTGGGCAAACCCTCCCTGGGGCTGGCCGTGTGCTCCTGGTAAAAAGGGTCCATAACGTCCCCATGGTGAAGTGCAACAGTGCGCAGAGCAGGCGGAGCAGGAGCAGGGAGGGATCCTGCGTAAAGAGAACAGTGTCAGTGGGGCTGTGAGTAAAACCGGGTTGAAATGAATCCCTGTGGACATCTGCGTACAAACCGAGTCTGTCTGCTAAACTGGATGGGAGGTGCAGCAGAGCACCGCCACAGGATGGCCAAGTGTCCTTGTGCTGTATTTACAGGTAAACATCTATTCCTGACACATTCCATCTTTCTTTACATGATTATTCCTGTTTAGTCTGGGACAGTAGCCTTAGGTGCTTCAGCCGAGGATCTGCTGACTGAAACACAAGCTGCCACAAGCGCTGCTCGCTGCGCAGTGCTGGTTAGCAGCAGCTGTTCAATAACCCACGCAGGGGTGGTAGGCAGCAGAAATGGGGCAGGCAGCGAGGAGCAGACAGCGAGCGAGATGGCTGGAGCAGTCCTGAGGGCCAAGGCTATGAGGACAGCGCGGTGTGTAGTTGTGTTTTATCACACGTTCTACAGCAAGCTACCTGTGTTGGATAAGCCAAGGTGGATAGCGCTAACCAGAGGGGTACGTGTATGTTTTTTATTGCAATAAATCCAAAACTTTCCCGTAAAAATTCTTAGAAACCTTTGGAATTGTGATCCCTTGAGAAGTGAATGCTGAACATCGCCGTTTTGGGACAGTAACCGGGCTGGCCAGGCGTCCCCTCTGTACCTCTGACTTCTCTGTCTTGTGAGCAATGCCTTGGTCTCTTGCTGACCTTCATGTCAGGAAAGATGGAAACGACCTATTTGCTCCCTGAAAGCTATTTGAAGCTGAGGCCATCCATCTGTGTTCGTACAGTGCCTGGCGTGAACTCACTGCTGCGCAGAAAGCTCCCGGGCTCTGCAGTTATAGGAATGAATTATGGCACTGATTGCAGCCACGCAAGCAGGCGTTCTGCCTTGTCCCCGATGAATCGGTGGTAAGGAGTGGGAGCTTTCAAAGGCGAGAGGAGAAGGATGTCCCTCCTCTCATTGCCTGAAAGGATGCCTGAACGCAAACGTGCCCGTGTTTTTTCAGATGTAGCCTAGACCATGCGGGCATCACATAAACAGAGAGATAAAGGAATATCTAACTACTAAATATTGCATTAACCCTGCAAAGTATATCCAACCTCCTCTAAGCTGACCCTGCTCTGAGCAGGCGGCTGGACGCAGACCTGCAGAGGTCTCTTCCCACCCAGTTTTTTCAAGTTTCATGGATACCCTTTTGGATCACAGGAGGAGAACTGCACCAGGCAGAGCTCGTCTTTGCTACTCAAGTAACGGGTGGGAAACCACCCTCTGCACGCTCCCCCCGCCCCCTGCATACAGGAGGGGATGATTGCCTGCCCTCCCTTGGCTGTTCACCTTCCCGACACTCCTCTGCACGTGCAGCAAGCTGGCAGGGCTGTGGAAGATGGAGAGATGTATAACACTTGAAACATGAAGCTCGTTATCTTCTTCCCCCCAAAACTGGCAGTGTAGTATCTCTGCACCAGATCTGAATTCCCCTACGACCAGCCTGGCTGCTCCGGAGAAGCTCTTCTGGTCTATTTTTAGTACAGCCCACACAGTCTCTTAAGTATTAAAATGATGGGGTAAAATTAACACATCAGCTACCTGGGGATACCAGGCGTGCTAAGTGCAAGGCAGCTTTACTGACCCAGACATCACCTGGCTTTGAATTTAAAACTCCGAGTGTCTGAATTCGGTGACCCCAGGTCCCCGCAGCCCCGAGCTGCGGTGGCAGGTCCACAAGCACCCTCGTGCCAGCAGAGCGTGTTCAGAGCTGAGCTTGCCGCTAGGTTTGACCTCTAATTTGACTTGACCCTTTGCAGTCTAGCTGAAGGGAGATGCTAGAGGGATGAATGATACCAGCTCGGTACCCACTGAGAGCTCATTCGTGTCGGTGAAGCCTCACTTGACCAGACTGAGCTGTTTTCCAGCTCATTTGAGCCATATACCTTTGAGCAGAAAGACGGGCAGCTTGTCTCGCTGTGGGGGAAGTGGTAGGCGGCAAACAAAAAGAGAATGTTTCTCCCCCTCTGCTTGTGTTTTGCTCCCAAGATCACTCGTCTCCAAAGAAAATGATCATGTTAAGAGTATTCTGAAAAGAAATTAACAGACATAAATCATGAGAATGACACTGGCAATTCTTCTCAATGGCATTAAGAGGTTTTGGTCTCGTTCATGTGGATGATTTTTATTTTCAACATATCACTAAAGAAAAAAAATCCACATAAAATATGTGCTGGAATTGAAGTGAAATCTGTCAGAACAAACACCTACATCAAATTTACAGAAACAGCAAATGTTTGATTAGGAACTGGAAACAAAGAATTTGCATTTCAAATTCCTATTAAATGGTTAAAAATGTGTACTCTTCATGACATACATCAAAGGCGCTTACAAAAATTTCAGAGTTATATATGAAAAATACGTATCTTTTCTGTGTGGACTTCTTATGGCAAAACCGCAGTGCAAGAATTACCCGTGAAAGCCATCAAAAAAAGCATCTTGTTAAAAGAGGGCTCAGGACTCAGCGGGAAATTACAGAGCGGTTAGCCTCTCTTTAAACGTGCAGACACTAATCAGAGCCATTGGCGGGTTCAAGGAGAAGGGCACTCAGTAAGCTCGTTGCTTAATGAAGGGCGTCTGTCCCTCGGGAAGGGAGTCGGCCCTGGCGCCCCTGCCAGCCACGCAGCCGGTGGGACGGGCACGGAGAGCCAGAGCACACACCGCTGCCCGTCCCCGAGCCACCGCGCACCCCACCGTTTACCATGGAAAGGCAACGGTGGGGGTATCTGGAATAACCATTTCGCATTTTAAAAGCACTTCTGCTCGAGTACAGAGAAGGACGCCGCTGCAGGGTTTTCTCTATTGTTAACTTATGTTTTCCCTGGGAAAGGTTCTTCTTAAAATATTTTCAATTGCAGGGGTGATTTTCCATTGGAAATGAAGTGAATTATGGGAAGCTGTACCCGCACACAATGAAGTTTCCATCTCAGCTTACCAAAAAGAGCAAAAGCAACCACACTGAGAAAAAAGTAAATCCCAAAGTAGAGAGTAAGAAGTGGTTTTGGTTAAGATATATTGCATTATGCTCAGGTAGGAAGAGATAGAGGATTTTAAAAAAATAAGTCATCCTTTGTCTTGATATTTGTTTGTGACTGCTAAAGAAAAGGTAGACCATTAAAGCAAGCCTTTACAATGCTTTATGAGACAGAGAACAAGAGCAAAAGTGCTACAGAGACTTAAATGAATTAACCTGTAACCATCCCCTCAAAAGCCTGCCTTCAGATCTTGAGGACTTCTTACTTCTCTTACAGCTCACTCTTTCTTCACAGCCAGCTCACACAGCTCCACAGAAAGCCAACTTTCCAAAATATTTCCTTTCCTTGACAGGACCACTGGGACCTACAAATCATCAACATAACTAAGAACCTTCTCAACTAGAAACCTGGACAACCAGCTCCCCGGAGACCCCTCCGGAGGTGCAGTGCCGTGGCAGATCGTGTTCTTGCATTTCATGCACACCAAGCTGCGAATCATCAACATAACTAAGAACCTTCTCACTAGAAACGTGGACAACCAGCTCCCCGGAGACCCCTCGGGAGGTGCAGTGCCGTGGCAGATCATGTTCTTGCATTTCATGCACACCAAGCTGCGCTGGGGAGAAGCAACATCTGCAGAACATGATCCTTCCTCCCTGGGTCACCTTTCTGCTACAGCAGCTCCCAGTGCAAACACACCCATGGCATAGCCATCACTGCACAGGGCAGGAAAAACAAGTGGAGGGTGGTGGAGGATTGCTTAGGTGTATGATCGGCAGCCCACAAGCTGAACGGATGAGTCCCAGCTTGGCGGCTTCACAAGACAGACACCCATTTTCTCATTTCGGTGTTCTTCCCTCTTCTCCCTTCCCTTCTGCTCCTGCCACTCACTGCACTACTTATATTTGTTTGTTTGCAAATAAAGCTCAGTACAAGGTTGCTAAAAAACTCATTATCTGCTGTGGTGCTGTCGAGAGATATGTTATTACAGAAAGGATTATGTAACAAAGAAAAAGAGCATCAATCTTCCTGGAGTGATAAATCCACCCACACAAGCAGTTCAGACAGGGACTAGAAAGGTTGAAGCTAGGAATCGATGCTGAGTGTCGGTGTCCTCTGAGAAACCGTGGGCTTGCCTACCGCCAGAGAGAGCTGACAGCGTGGGACCCGGGCACCCACGCAGGCTCACGCACGCCGGGCTGACACGGCGCAGGAGACGTGCAGCAAGGCTAGGCAGTTGTCAGACTGACCGAAATTCCCCCATCCACCTTCTTCCTACCGCGCTGCCGAGGTGGCTGAAAGCCGCTGAGGTTTGAATCTCCAGCTCCCCCCGAGTCATCCATGATGGCCATGCCACCCTTTCATCTCCTGCTCACTCTGATGGACAGAGGTCTGTGTTAGGGACCTTCTAGGGACACACACATGGATGCCACAGTGTGCTTTGTGTTCGTTTTCTGGTTGGTTTGTTTTTTTCTTTTATTTGTTTTGGGAGGGGGCAGGTGGACCACTCCTGAACCTGCTGAAGAAATAGCAGGCTGCTAAAGAGTGTCTGCAGAGCGGATCTGAGGCAGAAAAGCAGATGGGGAGCACAGAGGCGGTAATATGGCCAGCACGTTGATCGGAGCTAATTGCAACTACAGAGAATCACTGCTGATTCTTTGCTGAAGCTGCTCTTGAGTGACCGATCACAAAAGCTCATTGGCCATTTCAGGTGCTCCGGGGCTGCAGTTCCCATATCCTGCGCCGGTCGATCTCACCCCAGCTGGCCTCGGGTTCGGCTTGGTTCCTCCTGCTGCACACAGGACGGATCCGGCGGATTTGGGCAGCTCTCCCTGAATAGTGAGTTCTCACGTGGCTGAGGCCAGGGAGGCAAAAGTCACTCTCCCAGCCTGGCCTGACTCTCTGTGATGGCTACCTTGGTCCCAATGAAGAAATAAGGGGAGAAAGGCACTGAGATAATATTTCTGTGGTATTACCAATATCTGGTGCTTTGAAACAGCACTTAAGCAAGGAAGACTGCCAAAAGTATGACAAACACGATGAAAGCTGATACGATGTATTGCACTTCTTTTCACTCCAACAGCATTGAACCGGGAGAAGAGTTCTTGTTTTCAGGGTCAGCACTCAAAGCAGTTCCCTTTAGTGCTGAACTGACCGTGGGATGCAGCGCTGTGACTCGGAGCCCAGCTGAAGAGATGCTGTTGGAGACAGCTGACGCAGAGAGATAGGAGCAGAGCACTGCGAATGATCCTCGTGGAGTGTCTCACGGAAAAAAGCTCAGCTCATACACCCGTCACATGCAGCTACCAGAGCATTCGGTGATTGTGGCATCCAGTGGGGAAAATTGAAATAATCCCTGGTTTTTCAAATGCAGAACAAGATGTGCTTCCAGACATCAGAAACCTCACAGAAACCCCAGAAAGAAACCTGGGGCAAAACATGGACTAAGACATGACACTCCAGGAGCTCATCTTTTAAGCCACGTTTACAATAATCTGAATAGGCAGACGTGAGAAGGTCACAGGGAAGAGATCTGGCAGTCTTGCAAAAAAGGCTTCACAAAGCCCAGCGGCTGGGAGCTGATGTTGCATTAATTCATCTCAGAAATAAGATGCAGTTTCCTTGGGATCGAAGTGATAAAAAGCAGAACAGTGTTCCCCAGAGTGATGGATCTGCCACGGCATGGCAGCTTTGACGTGACTGGGACAGTCCCAGCCCAGCCTCGAGGAGGTGCTCCACAGCCGGTGCATAGGAGTGAGGTCAGTTATCACAAATGTAACCCTCAGAGGAGGCAGCTTGCCCTCTCCCTCCTATGCATCACCACAACGTATGGGCACCCAGCAGATACCTCACTTCTGAGTCTTATGGCCCTTTACAAGTCATGCCCCCCTTGGCAGCAGAAGGCGGGATGCCAGGGGACCCCCCAGGCAGAACAGGGGGTGATGCAGCCTGCTCTACCCGGACGGGCTCAGTTAAACCAGCGAACAGCCCAGTACGGCATCTGAGGAAACAGGAGTTTTGTTTAATTTTCAGTAAAAAACAAACAGTACTGAAGCACTTATTTGAGAGACTACTGAGAAGTGGGTGAGGTTTTTTTTTTTTTCCCTAGTAGGATGTAATTAATCCAAAGGTTTGGGGGTTTCTTTCTGGTAAAGAAAATCACACATCTAACCAAAATACTATAGTAGTTAAAGGACTTCTATGTAGTAGTAGAATCACCCACTCAAACTCAGGCTGGAAAGGATCCCAGGATGTCCCTAGTTTAAGCTCCCACTCAAAGTAAGATTGACGCTAGATTTATACCAGGCTGCTCAGGGCTTTGCCCAGTTGGGTCCCAAAAACCTCCAAGAACAGACTTTTTAGCTGCTTGCATGAGCCCTTCCTGGAGCCTCACCGTGTATCGTTATCTATAGGCATCAGATAGCAGCTACCCAGTCTCTTTGCTCTGTAAGTAAATTAAAGAACAGGTTGAATTACAAAGAAAACCTCTGTTAATAATACATGTGCTCTGGAATTGCAATCAGACTACGCAAAAATGGGACAGTTTTAGCATGAAAAATAGTAAGTATGTCTCAACATTTTAAGACCGCTTTAGATTTTAATGCCTGAAGCAAAATTCATTTTTTGAATGAAAAAGATATGATTTATTTTGCTTGACCTTTTTTTCAGTGGATTTTAGATAGCTTTTTTCCCTGCCTGATTGAACAGCCTCATTTTTGTTTTACTTTGCATTCCTTTGTCTCTTTTTCTTTCTTTATTTCTTTTTCAGTACTATGGTAGGCTAAAAAAAGAACCAAGGCAGGGAGAAGCAATATTAAATATTAGGTAGCAGTGAAATTAGACCTCCCTATTAAAATAGATAAAACTAATCTAAATTATCCATGGAAATTTTCTTGGAAATCTTTCTTCAAGAATAATAATACTGCATAGATACCGTAGATCTTGTTGCTTGAACAAACAAAAAAATCAAGCATTATTGATTCTCGTGACAAATAAATCCTCTCTTAGGGTCGCAATCAAGTTTCCACAGACTTTTTTTTTGGTTTTACAAATGTGTCCCCACACACACCCTTGTTACAGGATCAGATATAAATAAGTGCCGAGTGCCCGCAGAGCGTGGGGGAAGCTCACACCTCTGCGGAGCCGACTGCAACAGCTTTAAGATGCTTCACTTCAGCCGCGCTTAGCTCCCAGTTGAAGACTGAACAGAATTTTAATAGGAAAGGCTCTGTGCTTCGTGCCTTCCCAGGGAAAGCACAGTCACTCTGTGCGGACGTTATGCCAACCTGTATCTTCGGACACACAGGTTATGTCACGGTATCACACAGTCGTAGAGGTGCTGGTGGGAAGGGACCTTCGGCTGTCTTCTTGTCCACGCCCTGCTCCAAGTGCGGCTATAGCCAACATGAGATCGTGTTGGCGTGTCTGGCCGCTGCCTGGCTTTGCCTGTGAGGACTGAGCTGGAAAAGCATCCCCCACTCATGCCACGGAGAACATGGGTTCAGCACCAGTGAGCGCTCGTGAAAGGGGCCAGAGGCATTCACCATCATCCCCCACTCATGCCACGGAGAACATTGGTTCAGCACCAGTGAGTGCTCGTGAAAGGGGCCAGAGGCATTCACCACCTCCTCACCATGGGCAAGGTCTAGGTGTACCTGAAATTGTGGACACGCGCTGTAGAAATGTTAATAATACCAAAAAATACCACCTTGGAGGCTGTTACACAGATCAAAAAATCTGACTTCGGTGTAACAATTCCCTGTTGGCAGTCTCCAGATTCAGATTTTCGTTGTTCACTTTGAGAGCTGGCCATTCCTCTGCATATAAAAGTTTCCTGTTTTGCACGGATGAGTGGGCTTACAGAAACACTCAAGTACTGTGAATACATCAGGACTGACTGAAGGTGTTGAAGGAATTTCCCATAGCTTGTCCTTGGCCGCTTTTTCCAACTGGCTTGCCTTGTTTAGAATATCCTTGTTCCACAAACAGGAAAAATGCACTTATTCTTATAAGCCAGTTCCTACAAATGAAACCACTAACGGAAACTAAAGGAAATGGACCCTAATAGAATTTTCTTAATTTTATAATGAACTGTTATATTTAAGATTGCCTGATTTCCATTATAAAACCTATTTGCACTGTAACTCAAAACTATTTGCACTGTTACTCAGCTGCAAGGGAGGCATTATCCATTTATTACATTTAGTAAGAGAACTAGCACTGTATACTGAGACCAAATGTGCTTGATCAGTTTATAAAATAAATTAGTTCAGCCTTTTCTATGTTCTACAGATATTGGGCTGATAGCTTTTTTTTAATTGCTGTCAGCTAAACAATTTTTCCTTAAAAACTGAAAATTATTAATTGGCAGTTATCCAGGGCTATTTTCAAGATGTAGATAATATTAAAATAAATCAGTTTGATATGAATCTTTTTTTCCAGAGTAGACTTGGATATGACTTTCTTATCAACATGATATAACTTAAATATCTAGCAGCCATTATGTTTTTTTCACTGAACATAGAGAGTTTGTTAATAGTCTAGACTTTCTGGTGAAGAAAACTAATATATGTGCTTCTTAATGCAGTATATGGATTCAAATTGCCTAAAGAAAGTCTTAGCCTAATTACATTCTAGTATGCAAGAAATAAACATAAAGCTTTAGAAGGTTTCAGAGAAAGAGCACAACCAGAAGTAAATAAAGTATGTCAACACATGCAAAGCAAACTGAGAAAAAATCATAGCATCAACAAGACAGATAACTCTGCCTTACAAGCTCTAAGCCAACATACAGCAGGGGTCAGATCGTCTCCTAAATTATACAGAACAGGTAAAAAAATCTGAAAAGAAGTACATAAAGAAAAGAAATACTGAAAGAAGTACATAAACTTCACTGGATTTTAAGGTGTTGTGTATTATTTTTAAAGAATCTTTATATTAGACATGTCCTGAGAAATTAAAGATAATTTAAAAAACATTTTGCACTGGGTTTTTCACCACCCACACCAAGGAAATTTGAGAAATAACTGATAAACATCTGAGACTTCTGAACATTGATAATTTTGCTCTTATCCACTTTACTTGGGCAGTTGCTAAAATGCACGAGTCATTATTTCCTTTACAATTGCCACACAGGACTGGGCTGCTGAATTTTTGTAGCATCTGCCACTACAATTTGGCTTACAGACAAGGAGTACTCGAGCATGAGGCACGGGGTCAGGAGATGAGCTGGGGCCAGCTGGAACCATCCTACCTCCAAAACTTCCCGAGCCCAGAGTCACACAGACGTACATGCTCTTATTAATAATTATCTACGGTTACTAAACAGAGAAGGTACAAGAAGTGGCAGGATGTGCCCAAGACTATTGGAAAAATACATTTGCCCTTTATCTAAAGCTGTTTGAACCTAAATACTTGCCTTGTGCATGTATGTATAAAACTTTGCTCTTTGCTCAAGAATTACCCAATGGTCTCAAATCTAAGACCAAAGCAAACAGAAGTCAGACTGGATATCCATCCCCGGGCAGGACTGCTGGTGCTTTTGCTCAGTTAGGATGGATTCACACTTCTGCTCTTGGTCCAGGCAAAGTCTGGTCTGCCACGTCCCTGGTTTTGGTGTAGCACTCTGTCCTGCTGTCCTGCTCTCCCCTTTGGCTCCTTAGTTACTGCATGGTCACACAAGCGCTGTAAGGGGACATTCAAAGGGACTCTCCCCACCCAAAGCAAACGGGATCAAACCACTCTTGAACCCTCCATGCTGTGATGGTCTGCAAATGACCATGTTGCCATCGGTCCCTGCTCTGCTCTCACAGCATCCAGGAGCACTGGTGGACTCCAGGAGTTTCTCTTCTGTATCTGCAGCTACAGTTGTCTCCCCGTGTGGCTTGGTGGTCATGCAGGACTGCATGACTCTCATGCAGGACTGCATGCCCATTTTCTCCCCGTTTTGTATAGCTGCACTAAATAATATCAAGAGAAGAGAGAGGACTATTTCTCCATTGTCTCCTGTAAATCCACTCTCCAGGGAACTCAGGTTGTTGGGAACCTTACAGAGAAACCTGCTGGTCCAGGGTCTCATAGGGACCCAGCAATTGAACTGCATGTACACAGCTGCCACTTCCCGGGGTTTTCCACAAGTCCATAAGTTTTCAGGAAACACTAGGGCTGTGGAGGCATTGGCTTGTGCAGTTTGAAGCAGTCTCATGAAATGATTTAGATTCCAATATAAGAAACCACATCTGCTGAAGGGGATTTCAGAATACAGCTTGCAAATACAACAGGAGCATCACACGTCTCTTCTGAACACAGACACTGCTCAGGGCAAACCATTCGCCTGCAACTTACTGGCAAAGTGCAGCTTCGCTGGCAACCCTCCCGAGCAGATCTCTTTCAGAAGGTGTCCGTGCAGCGAGACCCGGCTCTGTGCTGACACACCGGGATTCAACAGCATGTTTCCCTAACAATAAGACTCCTTTGCATTTGGACTTGCCAATTTTAAATACAGAATAACTGAAATTATTGCATTTCCTACTGTGAGTTTTACTCTAATTTATTAAGTGGAGCCACAGTGCCCATAGCAGTTTAAAAGCTGAAAGTCATGTACTTCTAAAAGGTAACTATTGTTTTCTATCACTGCACTGGAGTTCATCCTTTTTCTGAAGCCCAGGTAATGTGGAAAAAAACCATTACTTGTATTTAATGAAAATTATTCAGAATTGGATAACACTGTCATTGATGTAAAGGTCATAAACCCCACCAACTTAAACAATAGCTCTGGGTACTTTCTAACATTCTGAGAATGCCCTTATTTATAAAAGCTCTGAGGATTAATAACTCTTCCTTCACCCAAAGGAGAAAAAAAGTGGAGCGAGAAAGTCATAAAACTGGTTTGAACAGTTGTTTTCATGATCCATTTGTCAACAGAATAAAATTGTTCATCAAGTAGTGGCATGTTTATCCTGATCACAGTGCTTCTTTCTCAGTGGTAAAGATGCAATTTGGGAGGTGAGAAGACTAGAACTACAAGTATAACCAGAATAAATTTTCATAATGTAAACCATTTACAACAAATACAGCAACACACATGGAAACAGTAAAGTAAGATGGATATTCAATGTATTCCACCTTCGCCTGTCAGATATTTCTGTTTCATTTTATCCTCTTTTGGGTAGTCACATATCTACAGGGCAGATCTAAGTGGTGCTGACAGGGCTGGCAAGTCCATTACTCTTATTATTTTCACTGACATTTTATCTTTCTCCAGCAATAGCAGGCAATGATACTTGTGTGTATACAAATATTTATACACACATATATCCAAATAGATAGGACTTTAAAGCTTGGCACTCCTTAATTTTTTGTTTATAATTGTTTTCCTTAAAAGCCTCAGAAATACATATCTATTCTATAGTCTACTGGCAACTCTAGTACAGGGACCCGGCCACAATCAGTGGTTCTGTGCAATTTTATCACATATTTGTTTGTTCTTATTGGAAAACAATAAATGTTTTTTACTCTATAACTGCAATTACATCATAAGATATCTTTGTTCCAAGTCCTGCAGTCTCAGTTTGTCAAAGATACGCCTGTCTGAGCACTTTGTCCTTAGAGAGCTGCCTTTTGGATGCAGGTACCACTGGGATGAACTGGGCAGCCCACGCAGAGACAGCCCCAGGAGCGGGGAAAACCTCACACCTAGAGCCTGCTGTAAAACAAGCCTGAAGGATCAGAGTGAGGGGGCGTTAAGAAGTGGGATTTTCACGGGGGGAGGTTAGAGAGGGTGGATGGAGCACCCGTCCCCTACCAAGAAATCCAAGAGCGGGAGAACGTGAGACCAAGACCACCCCTGAGCCCTGGGCCATCATACGGCTGCAAGCTACTGACTGAGGCAGCCAAACAGGCATGTTTTCCTGGCAGCTTTCTAAAACTTTCGCTCCTTATTTCTTTGATCCCTTTGCTTAAAACAAACAAACAAACAAATAAAACCCAGTCCTTGACAGGTTAAAACTGCAGCAAGACCAGAAGATTTTTCTTCTCCCCCCCAACCCCACGTGAAATTTCAGGGAAATAAGAAGTTACTAAAACCTGCACTTTTATTTCGGTGCAGCTGTGCTTTCTGACAGCGGATCACTCTGACAGAGCTTCTGATCAGCTCCACGAGGAACGGCCGTGCAGAGAGAACAAGCCACATTAAGGTTGCCAGACCTTTTCCTGTAATAACCAGCTGAGAAGCCTTTCCATTCAAATGCTGTTTGTAAAGACCAGGCGGGAGGAGGACGGGGTTTTTCCCAGGTGACAAGTCCGTGCAGCAGGTCAGTGCTCAGCCAGGAGCAAGGTCTTCTGTATTTTTACCAGTCTACAAAACCCTGAAAAGAAAGGCTGACAGTGACAGCTCTGACATACACTCACCACTGCGGCATGAATGGCACTCTGGTAATGGGGATTTCTCGTAATCAGCCTGTCAGATTTATGTAAAAACAGACAAGATAACAATAACTGACTCTGCTTTTGTCTGCCAGAAACCTGTGACCTATTTAGAAATTACTCAAAGCACAGAATATCTACATGCTGACAAACAGGGGAACGGTCCTGACACTCACCTTGCTGAGGCAGTGACATTATTTTGACAACAGTGCTGCGCAGCCAAACGGACTTCAGTTTGTGCAAAGGGATCGTACAGCACAACCGTAGGAAAACCCCCACAGCCCCTGGGAGGGAGCACGGCTCCGGCGTGGGAGCACGCAGCGACCTGGCAGTGATCCCTCCCGGGGTGACGGCAAGTGGCAGGAAGGTACCTAGATTTGCAGAACGGGGTTTATTTTTCACTGATTTCTGTACTTTCCTGAAAAGCTGTGCTTGCAGTAACACGCCTTTATCACAACCTGTCATTTCTGGAGGCTATTGTTTTTGATGGAAATGAGTGCTTCCACAGCCTGGCATGAAATAAAACGGGGCATCTTGCCTGATCAGGGCTGAGCGCGCATCACCTCTGCAGGTAACTCCTGTCCTCTAGACAAGGGAAAGACATAAGATAAATAGATCCCGAGTAATCCCACAAGCCAGATACAGCAATAAAGCTGCATGATGGATAACCCTTCAGCAGGGAAAAAAAATAACATAAATCCTCATCTGACAACGTGTATTCTGAGAATTGGACAATTCATTTGGTTGATATATTTGCTTTTATGTTGCACTATATCATTTGTGCTACAGAGCCCAAAGGTGTCCCTGAGATCTGGACTTTATTGTGCTATGCACTTCGCTAAGTACATATTCATAGCTAATGGCAAACCCGTCCCCTGCAGCGCATGGAGCACGCTGTGGCATCCTGGCTTGTGCAGGGTGGCACATTACTGCTGGAAGGCAGTGGTCGTGGTGCGTATGGATAGCCTGAGCACGTGAAACGAGGAGGGAAGGCAGAAGTGCTCACCACACTATGGCAAGGGGAAACTGAGACCGAAACGGAAATGTTCTGCCCAAAATCACGAGGAGTCTCTGGAAGAGACAGTGCTCCAGCACAGTGCTTTCACAGAGGCTGCGTCCTGCTCTCCTAAGCACCAAATGAGCCAGCAAAGATGATCCATTTCTATTTGGTATTCTAAACGGGAAATATTTGCAAGACAGTGATCTTTTGAAAACACAAATTTAGCCTCCTCCCCCCCAAAAAGGTTCTGAATTAATTGTTTTTTTCTGTGTTGTGGTTCCTGTTTTCTAACAGGCCTTTTGTCTCTTTGTAATCAAAGTTGTTACAGGCAATTTTATGTAAAAACACTCAGGACATTTCCATGGACGTAATTCATTAACCAAACACAAATCCTGCTTTGCTGTGCGAGCTGGTTCCTCAGACACTGCAGATCAGGCAAGAGAAGATGACACTAAACAAAACAAACCCCTGCCACTCTCTTTGGACCAAATTCATAATCCACAGCCCATTTTCTCTCCCTTATTCCCACCAAGGCCCTGTGATGGAAGATAATTGGGCAGAAACTTTGGGAAGTCAGGAAGCAGCACCATGATAAAACAGCATCACTTACACACCGTGAGTTACACCAGCAGTCCCAGACCGAGCCAGTCTTGGCTCCGGCACGGGAGGCTGGAAACCCAAATGAGCACAGTCGTTCCTGGGACACAAGCTCCAGGTCCTGAAGTAAGGAAATGGAGAGACAGGTCCCACCGTGCAGGGAAGTGAGGAGGGCTTCACTCTCTCGCTGCCAGGTAAGAGGCGTGCTGTCCATTTGCTGCACTGACCCGCTGGGGATGCAAGAAACAGTTTTTAGAACTGTGATCTAGGTCAGAACAGACTAAAGACACGCAGTAATTACTAGGCAGGAGTGGGATCCATGTGAAGGAGTTCGGGTATTTACTACCCCTGTGAAGCAGGGATTAATAACGTGAAGGACAGTGGAAAGTAACAGAAAAGTGTTCTCTCCGCATCCCCTCTCCCGCGGAGCAGCGGCCGTCGGCGGTCGGGAGGAGCAGGGCGCTGCGTGTTGGCTCGGTCCAGCTGAGCGCGGTCTCAGCGGTCCCTGGAGGTCCTCACGCTCGGCCGTCCCCACGCAGAGCTGGGCCGTCTGCCCTCGGGCTGGGGCGGGTCAGAGCATCCTCCAGATTGCTGGATCTTTACTGGTCGGTGGGTCACCCTCAGCTAAACATGCACAAAACCAATGGCCAGGCTGGAGCCTCTGACATCAGCATAACTGCTCAAATGACGTCACCTCCGCAGGCCAGGACACGAACGTATTCTCATAGCAGACAAGACAGAAAACAAATTCTAAAGTGGTCGGGCAACCTCATGCTTTACCGAACTGTTACAAGGGCAAGGTTGAAGTAAGGGCTTAGCATGAGAATGTCCTGTAGAGCATTCAAATGCAAGGAGCAAGGAGCTGAGAAACAAACGCTTTCGGCAGCCCATTGTTCATTGTCTGTAATGCGGATAAGCCTCATAAAATGTCAAGCTTCTAGCACTTTGGGAACAATGCCGTTTCCATTTCTAAAGGCTCTTGGTTAGTGCTTGTGAACAGAACAGAGTACATTTTTTTCAGACGACTAGTTTACTTGCCTAGAAAAATGAAGTTCGTTTGGTCTGAATTCTGGTTTTGTTTGTTATTGCTAAGACAGGGATTATTTTCTTGAAATTTCAAAATCTTTAATGTAGTCATTACTTTATACAAATATTTTTATCAAAAAACATTATCTTAGATTGAAATTTTGAATCTCTAATTCAGAACACGACATGAAATGGTTTTGGCTTTTATTTTCATTAATAAGCAAATTATATTGAATTCCTGTTCCTTGTTATCCATCCTTTTCCTACCTATGACTTTTGATTCATCTTCTAAATAAAAATTTCAATTATTGTAGAGTTCTCATTGTCACTGAAAGGGCAGCTCTGCCTCCGTGCCTGACAAAGGCACTCACCCTGAAGAGTATTAACTCCAGGCACTTCATCCACCTCTCAGTAAAGTAAAGGAGACCTTCCAGGTGGTGATTTACATCACTTAGGCTAAGCCTCACCCTCTGAAGCGGCTTCCTTGGTTACGGAGCATCCTGGGGAGCCTGACTTCCCAGCTTGTTGGGGAAAGGACAGCCTCAGAGGTAAAATGTGAGAAGCAGCAAACTCTTACACATCATTAGCCCTGCTCCATTTCAGTAATGATAGACTACCTTCTGGTGATATCCATGTCAGATCTGACAATCTGACATTCATGTCAGGTTTCTCCAAGGTCAGCTAATCCTTATTGATGTGCTGACATGCCAAATATCATACATCGGATCATAACTAAATCTGATTTCACTAGTAACAGTGGGTGCCGGGTAAGAATGAATTGCAGGAATAATGAGACATGCACAGATGGCTTGCTGAAGAGCATGGAGGGATTTTTTTATGCTCTTGCTTTCACTACTTGGGACTTACTAGTTCATAAGTAAAACCAGCATCAGTGTATAGCTTCTGAAGATGAGTAAAACAAATCTAATTTCACTTCTAGATGGAAGAAGGGAGGAGATGGGCTGGAAGAAGAAACAGAAAAGAAAGGAAAACAAAGAGCTAGGCAGAAGCCCTAAAAAACGGAAATGGGAATGAAAATATGTTGGTATCAACTGCTGCCTTTCACTTCTGGAGCTGCTTCCATTCAGGAGATTTTCCTCAAAAGCCAACAGAGCTGAAGCCTGGTAACTGATCTGCAGCCAGTGGGCACTGACTATAGCTTAGCAAATAGGATTCACATGAACTGAAAATGAGTTAACAGAGGAAAAGGTACAGCAATTGTGAGAAAACATTTTAGCTTCTTGAACTCATCTTTAATATCAGCTTTTTATATCAACACTTTGCTAGGCAGAAAAAGATGCTTATCAGAGTGGGAAGGTTTAGCATTTAACATCTGGGCTTACAGCTAGTTTCAGCAACATGAGTTTTATATTGAAATTCATCTGGAAATGTTAGTGTGCTAAGTAATATGTAAAGAAATAGCCTATACTTTATGGAGCTCACAGTCCAGACAGCCTAAGAGCAGGCTACAGAAAACACGTACAACAGAGAACCAAAGAAATTACAGGGCTTTCCAAGGAGGCACATGGAGCTTTTAATGGAGAATTAAGAAACGAATCCTGCTTTGTCGGGGCCTACATCAGTGCCTTCATTACAAGAGCTTTCTGTCTGGAGTCACACCTCTCCAACGCCAGAGCTGGGTGGAGGCAAGGATCTCGTGCTCAGTACGAGTGGTTTTTTGAGTCAACGACCTGCCTGTGCACACCACGGCTGGCTTTGCTCCTTTGCACAACCAAAGCAAAGCAACGCAGACTCAGTTGTAAGTTGCCCAAATGATTTCTCAAAAGTTGAATACATGAACATACAATGCAATCATAACAATTTTGTCGTAGCTGTTTTGAGAGAAACACGGCTGTGAGGAACAGTTTTGTTCAGGAATTAATGACTTGAGGCAACAGGTATTTATTGCAGTAATAGGGGCAGCACCTCCTCTATCTGCTCTCTCAACACATGAAGAAAAAGAGACTGGAGTAAGATTTTGCTCCTGACAAGAAAGACAGACAGTCTTAATACAAGCCCAGAGCTGCCTTCATGATGTAGTGGCCGAGATCCTCCTGGAAAAGAGGAAGCTGTTATGAATAAGAAAACACTGCAGCAGCCTTCCAACAAGATTTATTCTCTTGATGATAAGCCAAATTAGTTTTGCTATTCTCTTCTTAATCTGATTGACAGGGCAAATCTGTCATCTTTTATCATGACACCTAAATTGGAAGTAAATTAAATCAACAAGCATGAAACTATGTAACACTTTATCTTGCACATAACTGCAGGGCAGGATACACAATGGGACTGTGTATGTTCCTTCTGGACAATGTAATATGTGTTTACTGTCAGGCTGTAAATGAAAGAAACCACTATAATGGCTCCCTTTGCCTCCAAGGTGGAATCTTCTTGCCTGCAGGCTTTTATCTGAAGGCATCTGCATCCTAACAAGCTACCTTAAAAATAATTTGATAATTGAAGTTTATAATTTGTGCAACTTAACGTGTACTTGATTTAATTGAGGATTAGTGTTAATTAAAACAAGTCAATGGCTTCTGTCCCAGTTCAAGAAGTTAGCATACAGGAGAAAGTGATTCTTTCTTCCCACCTAAATTCAGGTATATCTCTGTTATGATATAGAATGTGAATGAGTTGAATAAATAAAAGTTGCTCATCCTTACTTTTCTGTCAGTTGCCGTGAAGAAAATGATGTTATCCCACAGAGCAGTAATATGCTGGCCTCCCCTTAACTAAAAAAGTATTGCAATAATATAGAAAACATGTTATTCTCTGTCCTTCCTGTAGCCTCTAAAGCAAACAGAAAATTATTCCTATTTTGAAAAAGACTTAATTTTTAAAGTATTAAGGATAAATTCTGTAACCTCTAGTCTGATCTGACTCTAAATGAATCCATATTTCCATTTCTGTTGGTTAAAAGAAAGTAGAACAGCCACATAGTTATCATTCAGGCAAAAATTCCCTCTGAAATTAAAGATTTGCCTAAGAAACACAGGATTTTCTTCAAAAAGTCTGTCTTATGTTTTGTTTTGTTTTGTTTTTCTTTTTTTTTAAAGTTTTGCAGCAAACTTCCCTCAGCAAGGAATGCATGCTTATGAAAAGAAACTACATTTCTAGCTTGCCTGAGAAAAAGTGACTTTTCACATTTGGTGAAGTTTATACTACATACAGATATATATTATATTTTTCATTCGTGTATACTAAGTATTTTAAAAAAAAATCAGATTTCCTCCAATCTTTTTCAGAAATAATGCATTTATTGCCATAAAGCATTTCTTGACTACAGCTGATAACCTGTGAAAAATGAAACAAAACAAAACAAACCTTATCCAATTTCTTGTAACCATTGTATATGTAAAAAAGTATTCTCCTGGTGCCCCAAAATTTAAGGCTGCAAACAAGATCTCATGAAAATTACAAATGCATTAATTGCACTGAATATTCTTAGTAACCACAGATAGATACTATCTTATTGGATATTAGATTATTATTGCACTGTACTGCAAAATTTTAACCGACCTCATCCGCTGTGACAAAGTTCTTGTGTGTACTCATCTCAGTCTATACAAAAACTGAGAAAATACTGCATATTGTGTGGAACAACTAAAGCAAATCTATTTTTCTTTCTATCAACAAATCAATTTTTCTTTGACTTTTAAGTGGCACAAATTTAATATGGATCTTTTGATCTGATATTAAAAAGTTCAATGAAATGGAAGAAATATCTTTAGTTCATTATGACCGTTTCTGCCTTTTTCAATAGACAGATACCAGAATCTTCGCTGAACAGAACAAGATGGAAAGCGTATTCAGAGTAAGAAAGAAAATGTTTACATGTTGTTCTGATGCCAGAGTGAGGAGACATCAAAAGCAGAGAGCAGGAAGCTGTATCAGAACAAGCGAAATGGGATGTGCCACAGAGTCCTCCCTGGGGAACTCCTTAGCACAGGATATTTTGATGCTAACGATTTTCTTGGGTTCCAAAAGCAGCTGTGCAAATTCAGCAAATTAAAAATGCATTGGGGCAAAAAAGTATAAAGACACGCTATTTGCCACAGGACATTTTTTAGTCTATACTGTTGAAGGCTAAAGTTTATTTTAGAATAATGTCACTACATGCTTGTGCATAGGGAGGGGTGGGTGAGAGGGAGATAAGGCCTTTCACTACTCCCTTCTAGACCTGCAATTGCCTTTCGGAAAAAAATATTTGGTGAAATGTATAGTGCAGCAACAGGCAGCTGTTCCCATGCAGTTACAGTGCCTCATAGAATCCTGTGAGGTATAACAGGCAGCCAGTTATCCTATTCCATCACCTTGAAGTTTGGTGTAGCACACTTCTAGGGCTTCAGAGGCATAGCTGTCATACCTGCTCCGGCTGCTTTTTTATAATGAAATGTCTTCATTACATATACATACACACAGGGGTGTATGATGAGAAATAGGTCTTGCCATCTGTTTCCATTAAATAAAATGAGGTGGAAGAGTGTTTTTAAAGGAGAGCATGAAAATTGCACAAAGAAATTAATTTAAAAGATGAGCTATCCTTGAAAATGACACAGATAGCTACTGCGAATGTGATCTACTTACACAAAAGTGTAATCCCATAACTGCTGATAGAACCTGGAGTTAATTAAACTCCATCGAGATTCATATTTTTGCACACTAACGAAACCTATTGATTTAAACTTGCCATAAATGTAGCTTTCTGTAAATAATTTTTTTTTCCTAATTAAACAATTCTTGTATTATGTCACGGTATAAAGAATAAATTACTTGTAACTACTTCGGTTTTAAAGCTTAATCAATACCTGAACTTAACTATTTTATATCTCATGTAATTTTTTCACTTAACTCTTCAGATCTCAGAAACTGTACGCCTTGGACTACCATTGTGTATTTTGAAAAATGACACTTTTCTATTCTATTGCTGTGGTCTTTTATATATCAAAAGTACTTTGCTTAGCACACCACAAAAAACAGAGACATTTTCCTCTCTGATCAGGGACACCTACCAGAGGGTACCTGGCTCAAAAATTATTAGAGAGGGATGGACTCTCCTCCAGAAGGTCTGTTGTCAATGAGCTAATGAGCTAGAATTAACCCAACCAAATTTTCATATCCCAGACAGAGACTGTAAGGCTAGTACACAAAAAATCATATTTAATTCATAACTGGAGCGGGTTTGATCCTAATATTATCATGGTTCAGTAAACATGATACTTCTGAAGCCTTTTCAAAGGAAAGCCATATTTATCACAGCATTGTTACTCAGCCTGATCAGACCGGTCTTCACCACCTGGCTTGATCAGAGACTTTCCCCACCTTATCAAACCTATGGAGAAATTTTGGATATGCAGCAATGTGAGCACCTGTTAAGGAAAGCAAATTCTTTTTGCTGCCCACTTCATAGCGTTCGAAGTCCTGGAACTGAAATGACAAATTAATTTTAAAATAGGTGAATAAAACACACAGATGAGAATCACTGCCTGAGAAGGACCATCCTTTCTTCGCTGGCAGTGGAGGGAGCCTTGCATTGGCAAGTCACCCAACTTCTTGCTCATACAGCTCTCACTGGTATGTCTAAAAATACCAAAATACAATTGGAAGAGCTGCCATCCTGGGTATTCTAACAGGGAAACATGGGAAACATCTATAGGTATGTTCCTGTAAGGACCAAAGGCAAAACATTTCTTCAAGGGGTCAGCCCCTTTGAGTGCTTTGTGCTGCTCTGGAAAAATGCAAACTGAAGAGGAGTCCCAAAGGATTTTTGATCTGCTACATTTTATGCAAAAGGAATTAACCTTTGTACAAGGTTAGCTGCATCTGATTAGTCCTATCCCATGGTACTACCATCTTCATCAGGCTTCTTGCTCAGTATTCTTGAATATGTTAAAAAAAATCCTACATAAGCAAAAATACAGAAAACCATAAAGCTGCAGTTTAGTATGAAAACACCTCTGAACATCTGCAGTGAAAAAAAATCAGAAGCCTGTACAAGTAGCTGAGAGCAGGGACTGACAACAGATAGGTGAGCTAAACCCCAATTAATGAAATCAATGCCATCATGAGGTTCCTCCTTCTTCAGCCTCTGTGTTTCGGGCAGTTTCAAACGATAACGCAGTATGACGGGCAAGAGGCAGCCCGCATGCACACAGCTGTGGCAGAAATTATCCAGTATCAGAGAGAGAGAGATCCAACCACAGCTTCCTGATCAGAGATTGAACTTGAAACCTCTGTACCAAAAAAAATCATTAGGCAAAAGGGAGCCCGCCAGGCTCTCCAAAGCATCTGTTACACCCAGCTCCCCTCTTGGACCAGCAATGCCTGTGCAGGTTCAGTTTGTTTCTGAACCAGGCTGTGTTGAGTCAGTGGTGCATGCAGAACTTCTGATTACAAGATAATTTGGTGACACAAGGCCATTTAATGGGCTGAGCATGGATATGTTAATAGAAACCTGTCAAAAATTAAATATACAACTCCCCAAACACATCAACTTTGTTGAGATACGCTGTTGTGTTTATTTGTAGTTGGGCAACACACTTCATTACAGTGTGACTAAATCACTGAATCTGAACGGAAGCTTTAGCTTCAAAAATAACATTTTCTAGTAAATGCCTTTTGAACGGATTTTACCAGTTAATGTGACACATTCTGAATGTCTTGTGATGGAAAGACTTAATGCCTGTTAATTATTATTACTATTACTATTTTTGTATTAAGTCTCCATGGTAATAATACTGTTCCGGAGGATGGCAGGGGAAATTTTGGGTTGATTTTGATCTAATGGGTTCAGACCATTGCAACAATATTCTCAGCTTCTAACCAGGGTTACTATAGAACAGAAGGTGCAGATTTTGTCCCTTTGCATCAACTCCTATGACTTGGGAGAGGATAATTTTTAGAAAAGCAGCTACTCATAATTTAGGGGGTTCAAGCAATGGAGTGCCTGCAACATGCAATTACATCCCCCGTACCAAGTTAAAACCTTATTTCTTGTAAGATTGCTTTTTAGTGTTCAGAATTTCTGGTTTGAACTTCCGCCAAGCAGATCTCAGCATTTCCTTGCCTGATACATTAAAGAACCTTTTCTTAACAGGAACATGCATAAATACATGCACACCATGATCGAGTCAGCTCTTAGCTTCCTCTGGGATAAAATATTTAGACTGGAGGGGTTTTTCTGTATTCTATATTTTTCTTTTTCAGGCAGGTTTTTCCAGAACTCATTTCATTCTTATTTTTGTTGTTGTTGTCAGTGTTTTCTAGTTCTCACCTGAACAAACATTTTACTGCAGGAACAGAGGGAGGTGGAAATGGCATAAAGGTACCTTTGGTGTGGGTTTGTGGGAATGGGTTCTGTGGTATCCATAGGCTTGGGAGGAGAAGCAGTTAACAGGAAACAGGAGGACAAAGAGAAGAAGAATACGTGCTGAGAAGGCAGCATCTGAATGTTTCCCAAGGACTAGTGTGTTTTAGAGACTAGTATGCCTGAATAGCCCCGCAGAAGCCACCAGCAGGCCAGTGCCACGCTCTGCTTCTGAACAGCTGGGGCTGGGCTCCCTTCTGGGGCTCCAACTGGGCAATTATGAGTGGGTGTGTGAGGCAGTGAATTTGTGAATGTGTTGTGTGAACAGTTATCTACTGCTGTTAACAGAATCAAGTTATTGTTGCTAATAACCACAGCTTAATGAATAAAAAGTTTTCTACAAGAAGTTAATTGTGATCTTTGACTCCTGACACCATAGCTCTTACCAGGGAAAGGGGAATTTACAGCAGAAAGTTACTCTCATTTCTTTTTCTACTCCCTTATCATTGTGGGTTACAGCAGAGAAAACAAAGGGAGCACCACCCTGCTTTCATCCCCACCGTGGTGGTTTTGTGCCGGTAAGGGTCATTCCTCAGCCCCACAACTGCTCTTGAAGCAGCAAAAGGCGGGAAGAGCAGGGGCCTGTCGTTGACAGCCAGAATAATTTTCATTTCTTCCACCTCCATGTAGCCAAGGAGACATTAATCCTCCTTAGCTCAGTGTCTCCATGGGAGCTCACATGCAGTTAGAACAAAATCCTTTCCTCATATAAATATTAGACATTTAAATCTGAGCTGGTTTTCCAGGCTCCCTTTAGAGTCCGTAGGGAGGAATGGGCAATTCATTCCCATTCATCTGATTTACCTACATAGCAACTGTCCTTCTGATGTTCTCATTTCTCTTCATTAGTTTTGAACAGAATCCAGGGTCACTTACCCTGATTTAAGAGCTAAGCTCTTAGCTGTCTAAGCCTAGACATACCCAGTCCTAACAGTCTCCCCTTGCTGCTGAAAACCCTGCTTTCCAAGGCTCAGCTCCCCAGGTCCTCATACCATGCGATAATGGAGTGTTTTGTCCCTATACACCTGATGCAGTTTATTTATATGCATGATAATCGCACCTTGCAGAACAAAGCCAGCTCTACCACTCCGCTCAGGTCGTCTCTGCCACCCACTCTGTGCATGATAACCTTATTACTAGTATTCTTGGCAATGATGATATATTTTCTTTCATGTCAAAGTATTTCGTAGTAAAGGTCCAAGAACAGGTGTTACAAAGCATATGAACTATTCCTTGGCCGGTTCCTCATAAACAGTACATGTCAGGTATTCGTGCTCTTGAGCGAAATTGTTACAGTGCTTCCACCCCGGCTTAAAGAACCCTGACTGTATGAAATAATAGAAAAGAGAAAGCACAATTTAAAAGTTAAGGGAATAAACTGTATTAATGGAGAAAAGTATGACATGAACAGTTAGTGAACATCAATTTAAGTTTGTTTTGATTTTTAAGATATAGAATTCATATTCATGACATTTGTTTTTATTTAATAGGGATGACTGTGGTATAACCAAGCAATATTGCTATGAAAACTATTATAAAGGAATGGAACACAGTCTGATCCTGTGGAGAGAGCTTGCTGAACAAGGGCAGGAGTCCTGTGTCTCCTCTGCCAAGTCTTCACTAGAAAAGGTTCACAGAGTAGCCAGAGAGGATTGTGCCAACCAGGTTCAAAGAGGCCATGCAGAAGGACTGGTTTATTGTCCACCACACTTGTCATTTACATTGGCTTGAATAATGGCAGTTGTCACTCAGAATGCAGGATAAGGTCTCACAGCAGCTCCTGGGTATGGAGGGTTTGCCCTTCCCCCTTGAATGGGAGAGTGCTTGGCCACATTCTTGGGAGAAGAATCAGAATAAACTCTCCCTTCAGAGACTTTTGCCATAAAATCTTTGCGTTATGTAAGCTGATGGGGTTTTATGAGTATTTTGAAATCCATTTCCCAGAAGCACTGCTAAGAACTTAATCTCTCAGATTGGTTGGAGAATGTTATAAAAGGTATGGGAGAAAAGGACACAGCTTATAAAGAAATATGAGCTGCTAAAAAGGCTTGTGCTGTCCACACAGGTAGTTTTGTAACCAGACCAGTCAGCTTGAAAATAATTTCTCTCTACCTAGAACCACAAGAATGTGCTGGTTTGCGAAGGGCTGACAGGGGAGGTGTGATGGCGGTGTTGGGAATACCATAAAAAGAAGTCAAAAAGGAGGGTGATCTATCTAAACTAGCCACAAGTGTAAAATCAGTAACAGACTCGGTCCCGGGCAAACACAACTAAGAGCGTCACGTCTTGTTTTTCCAGCATGCTTGCAGCAAAGTAGAGTTTGTGATGGCCAAACAGTTTTTGGTCAAAATGAATGTATTCTTCAGGTCTGGCTATCACGTGTGTTTCATGATTTATCCCATATTCAGTATTTCATCTTCATCCTGTGAAAAATGGCTACAGTTGCACTCAAAGAAGTCAGCTGTCAAGTATTGTCAACGTTTTAATAAGTGTATCCACTTTCCCCTGTTCTTAAACAATTCCAGTGATGTTGATTCCATGTGGTCAGCCTGTGGGATATGTGGCAATGTGCAGTAAATATTTACTGAGGATCAGTCCACACCCAGCACTGTGCTATGAAATGTCTGATGAAACAGAAAGGACTGTGGAGGGCACCTTGTAAATACCAAGGAGTTGACCGAGCTGTCTCCTTTCTGGTCACCCGTAGGGCATGAGTGACCACCTCTACAGCTGATGCTTGCCTCTGCCCCACTCCTGCTGAGACACCCTCCTGCATGGCACTGCATGCTACAGCTGCAATCTGCAGCCCAGACTTACAGCTCTGCAAAGCTTGCTTTATAGTCCTGTATAGGCCACAATTGCAACAGAAAAAAAAATAGGGAAAATGTACAGACATATATAGTTGGGAGTCATAAAAAAAACCAGTTTGCTTCTAAAACCCCTTTGTTATGTCAGCAAGTATTTTTTTAATCTTTGAAGATACATATTGCTACATTTCGAAATGAGATGACATGTTGAAATATATTAAAGGCATAACGTAAATTCAGATTAAAAATTCTGAAGTTTTTTGGCTGAAACTATTCACCAAATTGAGTCTAATTTGCAAAAAATTGCAATCAACCCCGAACTTAAATTTCTGGTTTAACTAAAACATCCTACCTTTCCTGGATCATTATTACTTGCTTTGCATTATAGACTGAAATTGTTCTCTTATTAGCTTTTTAAACCTGAAGATTGTGATGGCAAAAGGTAATGATGGCACTAAAAGATTAAAAGATAAACTCATTTATTTTTTCTAATAAGCAAACCTCATTTTTTCATCCAGAACTTTTTTAGACCATTTGCATACAATACAAGTGAAAAAGATGCCTTTTTTTTTCCCCCTTTTCCATTTGAATTCCTGTGACAGTAAAATAGAAAACAGACTTTTAAAATAATGACTCCTGGTTTGAAACCTTGACTAATGAGGTACAGCCTGGTTTAACAGCTTTGTTCTAAAGGTTTAAAAACATGGAATTAAAATGAAATCATTATCACAACATTAACTGCAGTGGTCACATTTTCCAAAAACCCATTAAAATGGCTGCTAAAAAGGCCACGGTCGCAGTGGAGTAAACCCTGGACTCATAGAGAGCTCCTTCAGGAGCCCACCAAGGGGCGTCTGCCAAGGCGGCTGAATACCAGAGACCTGTCACCAATGGATATAGTACCCAAAAAGGAATCAAATCTTCTATAGACTCCCAATTACTGAAGAGAGTCATCGTCGATTATCTAGAAGAAAGTGATTTACTGAGCTTTGCAGTGATTACAATCTCCATTGTAGCAGATACGATGCTTATTTTACACACAACCTCCACAGAGCTTTGGGCAAATAATTAAAGCAAATGATTTGTTATTCCTTGATTAATTTTGCCTGCTTTCTTTTTCTTCTCCTAGTGAAACGTCCTTGAGCTTATTGCTTTTTTCTTTGGATAAGTTTATTCTTCAGATTTATTCCTCACTCAGATTTATTTGAAGAGTATTTGTGTTTTAAACTTCCTCCAGGAGCATCCTCAAAGTGAACCACCACCTCCACGATGCTCCAGGTACCGCTATCGCTCCTCTCCCCACTCTCGCTGAGGTACCCGGGCCCCCCCAGACGTGGCTGCCCCCACACTGGGGTACCCGGGCACTGCCCCCCGCAAGGAGGGGCCAGGGCACCAGGCCTGTGCTAAAGGCATCCAAGAGCCGCCCGGGTTCCCCCCTGCCATGGAGGGCCCAGGCACGGCTCCACGTGGAGAGAGGCGGTCGCTGCTCTCTGCCACCCCCCCAAAATGGCACCCAGAATGGTGGCCCGGGCCTGAGGAGAGCCGGCCCACCCAAGGGTGCTGGCTGGTCCCCGCTCAGTGGCCTGCAGCCACCCACGGCTGAGGTGGCCCTAGGAGGGTCTGGGTGGCTCCGGGGTCAGAGGCTCCGGGTGTCACCCGTCGCTCAGGCACCCTCAGGACCATGATGCTGAATGTGACGGCCACAGGCATAGAGGGGGGGTGTCACTTTTTGTGTCCATTCCAGGTGTTTTTATTTTCTTAGCATTATGAAAATACTTACGATAACATACCTTGTTTTCAGAGACGACTTTGTCTCTCTCCAGATTTCTCTTAGAAATTTGTCTCCAGGGATGGTTGTGGCGTTCTGGTGCTATTACATGTTTAGGAGTTGCAGTGTCAGAAACTTTAGTGGGTGTAGTTTTTCTGAGTTATGATGAATGATGGGCTGTTTATGGTAGAAAGCTTTAGAAAACAGGTTTTCTCAGGAATGGTTGTGCTTTTTGTGAGTAGCCATTATAAGGGTTATTAAATTGAACATTCTGGCAAGTTGTGTCATTTACATCAAGATTCTCCTTTAACAATTCCATATGTTCTTACAGCAAATTATCCCAGGGAATGTGGGAATGAATTCAGCTTATTGTCAGAGGGAAAGAGAAAAAGGACTTGTCCTGTAGGTTGTCGTGCACTGTAGAAATATGTAAACTAACTTTAAACAAGCAATTAAAACTAGAAGCAGTTCAGCTACAGCAGCTGTGGGTCTAGCAGAAGCTCATTTTTTGCTAGAAAGCAAGATAAAATAGCCTACAAAGAGCCTGCTTTTGCAGCTAGAGTACCTCTAGCATCTGAGCTGGCACATATAAAAATAGGTTGACTTTCCCTAAAGGATGCTGAAATCTGTTGTGCAGAAGACATAAGAGAAGGAGTTTCTGAACCTTTTTTTCTTGGTTTTGAACGGCAAACTGGCTGCCAGAGGTGGGGATCAGAGCAAAGTTTGACAAAATAGCTTCCCAGTAAGAGTAGCAGCCATTTCAACGAGGTTTGGATGTAACTGATCTTCTTCTGGCAGCTTTTCCCAGCCAGCCAGCCTGGCTTTCATCAAACCCTGACTTTGACAGGCACCTTGGGATAGCCATGAACATCTAGCAGCTTATGGTCAGATTAAATGTGGGCTGATTAAATCAAAACTTGATGGTGGTGTACACCAGCTCCTATCGTACTTAGCCTGAGTCGACCATCCCTTTGCTGTGTAACCTCTGGTAAGCTGGGAAGTTGCAAAATTTTCCTGCTTAGAAAAAATATTTTCTCAGAATATCCTTAATTGCCCATAGTATAACCTGGAAAAAGCAGAGAACTCACCGAGATAAACTGACTGGTCCAAGCAACTGGTCCAGGCATTCGTTGTATTCATGGTATTATACAATGACAAATAATTCAGCTCACTGGATTTCTTCCAGAGTCTAGTGCACTTCAGCCCACACTCCTGTATGGCACTGCACTCCCAGGCTCCTTTCGGGGTTGAATAAGCTGCTTCTGAGGCAGAAACTGGCTCTGTTTCTGAGAAAATGATACATAAAGCACGACTCCTGATAAATAATATAGGTGAGGCCAAGATAAGTTTGGGTCTTCATCTTACACAATCCTTCAAAGCTTTCAGATGCTTTCAACTAAAAACAACCAACCAAAAAAGCCAAGTGCCATGCAGTCTCCTAGGTCCTCTGGCCAAGGAAAGGCGAGCCTAGGGTAGGATGGACACAAGCCATGCTGCACTGCGTGACTCACAAGCCAGGGATCCCTCTAGGGTGGAAAGATGCCTTTAGCACTGGGTGCAGCCCCTTTCGATGTCGAGCCAGGACTTGGGACAATCGTAGCTGTAAATCATCCAGTTCCTTCAAATATCTCAACTGAGAGGCCCGGAGTGCCTGCTACCACTTTTCTACTCCGCTGAAGATGCCAGTCCACGTGCTGATAGTACCAGTATGAAGGTGCAATGAGGAAAAAAACAACGCTGTTAAGAATCTCTATGATAACTTTCTCTAATGAGCTGGGGTTTTTCAGACTTTTCTTTGTATTGTCCTCTTCCATTTTTCTTTTTTCTTTTTTTTTCTGATAATTTTCTGTTCCCTGCTTGTTATAGATCCCTGCACAGACCCAATTATTATGTGAAGCTTTGTCTGGGAGAGTCCCACTTTGCATGAATTTCAGCAATTGCATTGCAAAGCCCCCAAATTGCCATTTTGCATTCCCAGACTGGGAGGACGTAGTTCAGCGGGCTGCAGTGTTTCACAAAGACAAAGAAGCAGATCTGACTGAACGCTCACAACTGCCCAGCCCAGCTCAGATCCCCACTACCTTGATGATCATGCTGAGAAGGTATGCAGCCGGAGGATTTGCACACTGCATATATTCTGCTTGCAATTTGCAAACAGAACAGGAGGATAAGGTCAACAGCGTAATTGGTTGCTGTGGACCATTCGCTGATCTGTGCAAGGGAGTGAGGCAATCTGTGGCAGATACCATCAAGAGTTCATTGTCTGACCCTATGGAAAAGACCCATGCAGACCCCTCTGCTATAGTATGCCAGTGATCCCTTTGGAATTACTGTGGACAAAGTTTGCCTTGGTTTTATTGTTATGCTATAGAGGCAAAGACATCAGCTATAAAAAGGATCTGCTAGGTCAAAACATCTAATTTTTGAAGAACCCTGACAAAATGCCATTCCTTGCTCTATATCCTTCTGTGATAGATCTAGTTCGGTAACAAGGACACAGGATGAGCCACCTATTCTCCTTGGAAAAGGTTGCAGGGTCTGATAAAACACATTTGCAGAAAGATGAAGGCATAGCAAGAAAAAATGTTCCTTTGGGATTTAAATGCTGATACAATGATGAAAGATACCCTTCCTGCTGGGCTACGCACTCATTTGTCTCCTTTGTATTTTTTGAAGTGACTTAATGACAGTAGTGTCCACTATTCAACAAAAAGCAGCAAAGAGCACATTAACTTAAGCATTACAGTTCCAAGAATTATATATTTTAAAATTTGCCTCCTTTGATTTACTCTTCGTTGGAGTAAATTTTTGAAGCATAAATATTAGAAAATATTCATTTTTCATCCAGCTGCTTTTTAGAATGATCACCAGTCTCCTGAGAGCTTCCTGAGTAGATCAGCTTGTTAAGTAGTCACACGCCTTATTCATCAGTGGCAAATCTAGTTTGAGAATCCACAGTTTTGTTTAACATGCAGAACCTTTTAAATATTGCAAGCAAAATACACAGGTACAATTATACCGAACAAAAATTAACTTCAGAATTGCCTATGTCACTTGTTGACAACATCGCTTAGCTATTGAACTTGAAGCAAGAATTAACACAGGGAAGTTCTGTGGTGAGTCCATACAAAATCAGGTTAGATGATCATGGGGCCCCTTCTAGCTGTAAAATTTGTGAACCTGTGGAATTTTTTTTCACTATTAGAAGATTTATAGGTACTCAATGTGTGTAATACATGGGAATAAGACTTCAAAATTTAAAAATACTTTTTTTAAAACAGAAAATGTGCTGCAAGCTTTTGTTTTTCACACAACAATCCAACTGGGCCTTGGTTCTTCATTTCTGTGTGTTGGAGTCAATCATTTGACTGGGGCAGAGCAGGAGGATTACAATTGTACCAAAGCAGACTGGGCAGAGTTTATGTTAACATTCACTGCTGCAAACGGGTGCATAAGGCATACAGGGGAGCAGATCAGGATGCTGATTTTCCTGAGCACCCTACAGAGGGAGGAGCATTTTCTGATCATTTCTTGCACACAGCAAACTCTACCTTTCTGGGGGTGTCCTGGCCCAGAGAAGTCACTGTGACTTTTGCTGTTGACTTCAAAAGGGTCAAATCTGGCCCTTGGAAGCTTCTGTGTGATGAGGCGGGAGGAAAGGGTTGTCAGGACTTGAATTTCCAACATATCCTGTAAGTGGACTAACGAATAAGTGAGAATAGCCTTCTTTTCCACAGTGGGGTGGTCACTTTCCGGAGGATACATAAATCTTTGTCCTGGTATGCCTTAGCTGTCCTACTTTTAGTATCAGCAGTTAATTCTGAAAGTTAAATTCAGCAGGTAAATAGCTTTATTCAGCTTGTCTCCACATGACTCACACACCTGGAATGGATTTCATCTTAATGTAGGTTTCAGAATCTGCCAAGGGCAACCAGCCCTGCTCCTCTCCTCGCACGGGCATAAACCCATGCGCTGAAGCCAGTGGAACTGCACCACATTGAAGCTGGGATGGGGGAAGCCAAGAGCTCTTTCTAATTATTTTTCTACTTAACACATTATTCTTTTTCTCACTTTTGACTATAAAATGGCATCATAGGGCTCCATGTTTATGACATCTTATGCGATACCACGTCAGGCACATTTTCTGAGTCAATAGTTTTTAGGTGGGTTTTTTTGTCCAGAGGACTCTCAGTGATTTTTTAAAAAAATTTGCTAATAAAAACTTTTACAAGTTATGTTAAGCTATTTGTTAGCTCACATTGAACCCTCACTGACATAAAGCAGGTCAATCTCAATTGCTGTGAATTATCTTAATTCTCCTAATTGTGTTTGTTCAGACCAGCTGAGGGTCTAGATTAAAACTGGCCTCAGTGTTTTCAAAAATATAAAACTGATTGAACATTTGAAATCCAAGGAGAAACATAACCCAGTTCTAACCCTTTTATGCCATCTGCAGAAATAAAACAATCCAAAAGTTAGTTATCATTAGAGGGAAAAAAAAGTTTTCAATATGAGTAGGTTGAGTGAGGAGCTTCCATTTTTACATTATCCCTTGCTCAAAGTGAAACTGAGGTAATGAGCTTGCAATTTGAATAACAGGAATATCACTCTGAGATCATACAATGCAAGAAACAGTGCTGGTAGAATTTACTCTCATTTATTCTTTCATCAAAAAGAATTGGTACTGGACACTCACCATGAAAGAAACTGGAAGATTTATGATCATAAGTTGTATGTGTAGATCTTCCAAGAAATAGTCCTTGAGAACACATAATTTGAAGCCCTCTGAGTCATGCACAAAAATGACTTATATTTATCCATTCAACTTTTGTGCTAGAAGGATGGATACTGAACTGTGATATTTTGAATGAAGAGAGAAAATTTTAAAACCCTAGACAAAACTTGTGCTCACATGTTTTTTTCATGAAATACTGGGATAAGATTGATATTTCCATACATTAGACTTAAAATTGTATCAGTTGTGATATCCTCAGCTAGCTTAAAGCTTGGCTACTGGAAGACCCAGCAAATTAACCAGAGGTATTTGGAAAATGATCTTGTAATTGCCTACTATAAATTCAGACTGGGTATTCCACCAGTTGGCATCTAATCTACTTTTTAACAATAAATGGGCAAAAAGAACCCACTGTGAAAAATAATTCTATGTTGTGTTTATGAACACTGAAATCAGTTCATTAAATAACGCCTTCTCATAACGATGTTGTAAAAATACTCTGACATAAGAGTATCATATCGTCTCATACTACTGAATCATATGGCACAGAAAATGTGAGATATGACATATTATGCTTCATTATAACAGAGCATTATTCCTCACAATATGTGATCATAGGTTGCAAGAATAAAATAATAACCCATTATGAGTCAAGCTAGAATTACTCTGATATGCATAATGACCCTCCTATTCCCTAGAGGACTGATAGATGTCTAAGCCCTTTGTAAGCAGTTTCTCACTGTAGTTGCATTTGTGCATAGCTGGCTTTATTGAATTTCTTATTGATAGAGTTCAGTGAATAATCCCTAGTTAGGTTTGGCTCCTGTCCTAATTTAAAGTCCTAGTGACTACTGTGGGAGGTTTGCCAAGTAAAGACAACAAGATAAACTCCATAAAGATGACTGTTGAAAACACACTTGCATTTGTATTTGTATTACGGGAACATCTGGAGATCGCAGCTGAAACGAGTTACCATTCTGCTAGCAGCTGACACTGGTACACCAGTGTCACCGGAATACTTGCTTCATAACTTGTCCAGACAGAGAGATTTTCCCTCTCCATATAGATTGAGAAGCTACAGTACGGGGAGATTAAAGCTGTGATTTGCTTTCCCTGACTTCAGAACCCCCCCAAAAAAGTAGGTTTAAGTCTGATCTAATTATCTGACTATTCAGTGAAGAAGCAGGGCAGTTCATCTGTAAGACAGGTCCAGTGAATAGCTCTGGAGTGCCTCTTTCTGTCCTCTGACTATAAAGGGAGCCAATGTTTTTGTCTGCATTAGTAAGTCAGTCAGCAAAATCAGTGCAGAGAAGTAGTTTGAAGCAGCTGTTGATGAAGCCCATACGTCTATACTATATGAACCTCGGAAGCTTTACTTTGGACTAAACTTAGTGTGGTGTCCCTGACTGAGAATGTGGTTTTGGGCTGTCTGAAGAACCAGTAATTTTTTCAGTCCTTTTTGCCCTGTTATGGGCTGGAGTACGTTTAACACTCACCTAGAGTTCAATTCTGGTGTAAGTATCCTCTAGTTCATGCAAAACAACATTGCTCTGCATCAAAAATGGGCATGATCAGGAGATTTGCTTACAATGTTGCTGTGCAACATTTCTGAACTAAAATGCTGCTCTACGTGCAGCCTATGTCACCAGTTTAGACCCAGTCATCTAACTGTTGCTTGTCTAAAGTTAACTGAGATAAATCCCAAACTAGGTGACTAGTTTAAATGCACAAGGGCCTGCGGCAAAGCTGCAACTTAATAATCACAGATCTTCTAAACCATAGTCCAGGTCCCGAGAGCATACATGACTGTATTAAGCTGATCATATGAAGTGACAGAAATCTCAGAGAATGAAAGACTTTGAGTTCAGTGCAATTTATATCGACCTCAGAGAAAGTTAATTATAGGGCTGATGGTAATAGCTTGAACTCCAGAGTACTGGGAGTTTATGAGAGGCAGGTGTAAGTAAAATAAGTGGACAACGTTGATAACGGACATTTCTCAGCCAAGATATTCTTCAGCTGTATAGCCATAGCCCTTGGTGTGAACATGAGAGCTGGAAGAGATTTTCAGGAGAACTGGAAATCCTTCACAGGGCTGTTTGCCTTCCTGTGAAAAGAAATACCATCCTCTGGTAAGTGTGCTGAGCTGTGAATACACAGTAGCAATACACGAGTCAGCACACAAGGCTTGCAGTAATGGTCCCTGGGTTTTTATTTATCCCAAAACACATTCCTCAGTGTGAGATTGACTGTTACTTTCCCAGGCACTGATGTGCTTTACTGCCATAAGAAAGCAGCCGTAAGCCACTAACTGGCCAGAGGGGACAAATATCAGGGTGGAGGGAATGGTGATTGGGCACAAAACCATCTGGAGTGATTCCCGTGGCCAGGGAGCAGGACCAGGGAGATGTGACCACGCTCCCACACCTCGAGGAGACTGCAGCGGGGCCCCTGGGACTGCTGAAATGGGTGTGCACTGGTGCGTGTGCCTAAGGAGGCACAGATGCAGGGCAAAACCCTGTCTTGCAAGTGCCTGCACATTCCCCATGGTGGCCCGCACACTCCCCATGAAGGCACTTTCTCCCCACAGATACAGCTGTCCCTTCTCCCACAGGGGAGCCGATTCACCTCCGTGTCAGAGAGCACTTCCCTCTCTTCACCTAGCATTTCTAACACACGCCCGCTTTGACCCACCCACAGGTTTCTTCTTGAAACCTCCCTACTGTGTTTCAGTCTCTTCTGTCCAGGTTTGCAGTAGTACTAAAACTGCAGAAAAGCCCAGAAAGTCCTTTTCTGGAGGCCTTCTTACAGCTCTTTCTCCCTGTGCATGGACAGATATGTCCATAACTCACCTTTTCCTATCCATTTCTCCACCTAGTAACACTCTCCCTTTTGTCCCACTAATTTTCCCCCACAGACGTTGCAGTTTACTCCCATATGCAAACTGCTACTCTCTGCTTTTGTGTAGATGTCCCACCCCACCCCTTGCTGCCAGCTCAGCTGGGCTCAGTGCTCCAGGCAAGGGAGGAGGGTATGCGAATTGCAGCCCTCAAATTGCAGCCCTCGAATTGCAGGGATTTTCTCCTTTCTGTGTTATGCAAATTTACAACTTTGTTTATATGAGCTACACATGTCGACTTTCATCACTATTACCAATATCTGATTAAAAATGAAAAAGAAAGATGTGAATAATGAAGATCAGAGTGCAAACGCTAGAGCCCTTTTATACCTTTTATACCGGATTTTGTGTGTGTGTCCACGTTATCCGGGGCTCAGCTGTGATCTGAGATCTTGTGGAACAAATAGTTTGATGTACATTTCTTCTCATCTGCATCAAAGCATCTGCAAGTGCAGAGAAAAGAAGATAAAGCTGGTGATAACCAGCTTTCCCAAAGGCTTCCAGGTTTCCCTGGAAGGTCTCAAAGGCCCCACGGATCGTTTGGGAGGCCCTGTGTCTTCTGTACTGCTCTGTCTGTGCTGGGGAAATACAAGCTGGCCTGAAAGTCCACAAGAGAAGTTTCTGTCAAAGAGGACCAACATTTGAATTAGTACTCTAAGGAGCAAGAAGAGGAGAAAAAGAAAGGGGGGTGGAGGAGGAATCCAAAGAAGACCCTTTCTGCCAGCAGAAACCAGTAGCATAGCCTGAGGCAAGCACTGGCCTCAGTATATTGAGCTACTGTAAAATTTATTCATGCTCTGGCCATTGTCTTCATTCTGCACTGAGCTCCACACACCCCAGACCACCCCGCTGGATGCAGAATTTTATTTCTTTTATTTTTTTAATTAAATAATTAATTAAACTATGAAGTTTCATAGGAATGGAAAATCTGCTAAAGTAGGTTGAAATCAGCAAAGAGATTAGTAAAAAAAAAAAGAAAAAAAGATGCATTTAATTCCAAAACTCTGGATTTTAACATTATCAGAATGAAATGTTTCAGGCTTTGATATTTTATAGTGCTTCATCTCAATCTTTAATAAATCGCTTTTTATGTAGAAGTGACACTTTCCATACTAAAATTAACATACATTTACAAACAGAGGGGGTTTTAATGGTTAAATAGCACCAACCTGAAAGAAAATGAAGTGGAATTGCAATTTCAGAATCTTTCTTTCATCAGTACTTTTTAGAAAACTTTGTTTTAATTTAACATTTTTATTTACTTTGGATGTATCTGGAAAGCCCATTATTCCTCCTTATGGATACTGAGCCCCTACAATCTTAGAATAAGTCATTACAAGGGAAGGGCTCCCAACCAGTGTAGAAAAAGACTCCTGCAGCTGAGGGGTAGGATAGATTGGAAATGCTGTTACTAGCTTATTATAACTGAGACTAATGTCCATTTCTAAAACCACTGGCTTGTAGCAGAAGAGTCTGAAAAGATGTTAGTCTCCATGTTCTTTTATTTAGACTGCAATTTTTATTTGTACTACTAGTTCTATATTTGCCTGAAGGCAGAGGCTTCAGGTGAGAAAAAATGGCCAAGGTTTAAAAGTCACCTAACAGCATTTTAGCTCTATTCTCACATCGGGAAGGGATAAAAAAGGTAGGGAATAAAACGATTCCAGATAGATTGTGTATGTCCTAGAGTGACCTTGCAGTTCACACAAAACATTCAGACAAATGGTGAGTTGGCCTATATGATTTTATCTTTTACAGGATTTCTTCCCCATTTCTAATATGAGCCAGGATATAATAGATGCTCGAGCTTTTCTTTTTTTCTCCCGTATTAATCCCCCTTTTCATTTATTTCTGGCTTCTGGATGTTAAAAGGTAGGATTTGTTCCCTAAACGATTTAGAACATCTAATTGACTTACCTTCCCCAACTCCACTAGAAATTGTGCATCTCTTTCTTTTTGCATATACCCTGTAACTTCTTTCTACAACAATGGAGTTTTCTGTTCTATTCTGTTCTGTTCATCTAACGGTGTGGCCACTTATCTCTGCCATTATTTGTCTTTGCATTACGTACCTTTCTATGCCTGAGAACTAACTATTCATTCACACTTTTCCCATTGTCATGGAAACCTGGAAATGGGAGATAAAGTTTGATAATTCACTCAAACTGGTTACAGTGGCTCACTGCGTTTTTGCATCATGTGAATTTATATGACCATAATGAGAACAACAAGGGCAAATTCCTTTCACACAAACTTGGCATTTTTTCAGACATTATCACCTTTGTAATACTGGAAATCAGGTCTGGTGGCTTCCAGGCATACTTCTGAAGAGCCTTCTCCTTCAGCAATGCAGTTTCTTTCTCTCCTCAATATAATCCTTATTTTTTCCTTCATTTCTTCATTCGTATCTTTTCCTTCATTTTCTGTGATACAAAGAGATGTTAGCAGTTTCATGCAAGCATGCTGTAGGTGAATATGGTTTAGTTACTAAAGCAACCGTGTTTGTAAGCCGGAATACAGCCCTGTCTTTCCATCATTATAATACTAACTGTGGAATGATATGCCAGTTTAGCTTAAAACAGATTTCTTATATGAGAGTGATGCATTGCCAGCTGACCTCGGATTATTATGTTTTAACAGCCTTATACTTTCACGTTCCCAAGCCTCCTCCCTTTGGAGCACGTGGCTGCCTTAAGGAAAGGAATGCTGTATCCTGGCTGCAGGCAGCATTAGGAGGTCAGGAAGATGGGAGAAAAGTGTCAGAAGAAAAAGAAATGCTTTATTATTGCAAGGAGGGACTGCCTTCAGAAGGGATGGCAATACAGGGATCAGCACCCACCTTCCAACTGCATGAAGCTCACTTCTAAGGAGATAAATTTTAAGAGGAGAAAGGACAATTAGGATAATCTGATCTGACCCTGGCTTGCATTTGGGCAGAAGGACAATAGCGAGAAGGAAGCCAAGGATGAATACAAAGCAGGGAAAATCTCGGTAAGGAGCAGGACAGGATTTCTGCTACCTAAGGCAGAAAATACGCTGGTGAAAGGGATTTGCCTGGTACATGGTGGACAGTCACTTCCTTTGGGGTTTCTGATCTCTCAGGTCTTTTTCCAAACATTTACTTTCTTTTTAAGTCAATCTACTTAGAAGTCTATCCCATTGAATTTCTTTTTCTAATCTAGCCTGTTTGGCCACAAGAGTTCTTCCCATGTGCCCAGGTACCTTATCATTCGGTACTGGAGTTCCCTGGGAGGTAACATAATGGTGCACTTAGGTTTGTGAATAGCTGTTTAGATTGCTAAAGCCCTGAAGGCTTGTGACTGAGTAAAATACAGAGCTTTCCCCACGGTTCTGCAATATTTTCTGTTTATGGCTTATAGAAATTTGTATTTTTATTCAGTGCAAAAAACCAAGAACTCTAAGATTCTATGACACTATTATAAATAATTAAAACTGGTAAAGGAGGAGAGCGTTAATATGCTAAGAAAGTTTTGTAACAGTTCTGATATATCTTCTTGACTTACCCTACTATGTTAGAAAAGCTGCTTCTGAACAGCAGATGGTCTCAGGCCAGGAAATTACTAACAGAGTGGAACAAGTTGAATTACAATCGGTTATTTCTTGCCAGGTTTCTAATCTCAGCCCTGCGAGGTGTTAAGTGCCCTCAGCTCCTGATGAAATGAGGGTTGATGGCATTCAGCACTCAGCTGGATTTGGTACTGCATACATAATATGATTTTTCTATTTCAGAAATGCAATTTCTGATACAGGCTTTTAGACTGCACATTAAAAGTAAGAGCGCAAAGGCAGGTGTAGCTGAAGCAGAGGCCTGTTGCACCTATAACACAGAAATATTTTAAGCAGGTTATCTGCTTGCCTTAAATACAGACATAAGCACACTAAAATAGCATAACCAACAACAATGTACAGGCATTCTGAAACACAGCTAAGCATGGGTATATTGAAAGTATGTAAATGCAAGGGGACAAACAGATGGGTGGTATATTTGCACAAATGGGGTTCAGGAAAATGGATATGTGGGAGTAATAAAACCTGCATGGTGAGAACAAAGGATGGAAAGCAGGGAGGAAAGATACCTGATGGTACCAGAACAATGCTGCAGAGCAAGGGGGAAAGATGTTTGGCAAAACCAGAACAAGTCCTGGTCCTAAAAAAAGGTAAACTATGTGAGGAGCAGATGAAATCCCTGCCTTTCTTTTTGGGCAGGGAGAGGAGAGCATGAAACAATCAAAGTAAGCAAGTAAAAATGGGGGAAAAGAAGTTCCCCATTTCAGTTGCATTTCAGTTCTCAAACCTGATTAACAGCCTTGGGGACCAGGACCATGAAGGACCTCGTCAGCGCTCAATACCTGGCATCGGCTGCCTGGTACTATACACACACAGTTCAGGATAAGATTGTTAAGGACTAATTGCTTCAGTATGTGTTGGTAATGATGAAAATCAAACTATTGATAATGTTTGTTGTTAACAAATGTTTGTCTAATAAAGTTTGGTTTTGAAAGTGGCCTCCTTTATCAGCCTTCTGAACAGTCTCATCAACACTGTGTATATGCATATATTTACATACATGTACACAATATATACATATATACCTTTTTAAAAAAAAAAAATATATGCACATATGCACACAATATATATGTATATATATATCATTGCAATCCAGGCCTTACAAGACCCAGTTCCTTTTGAGTAACCCTAGGAAAAAAGCCAAGACCAAACTCAGAAGTTTTGAATTATGTTTCTCTCGGACAGATTCTTGTTCTGAAAGGCCAGGCGAGACCTCCCCTCACCGGCCGCTCTGGAGCACCAGTTCAGTCTCAGCACTTTGAGCTCTGCCTTTTGGAAAAGGAGCTGCATTCCCCCTCGCTGGGGTCTGCACAACGCCCCACTCACTCCCGGTGTCTCTTGGATGCTCCAGCAGCAAACCGTCTGGAGAGGGAATTAAGGGCTAAAGAACCTTTAGATGAAAAAATACGCAAAGCCTGTGTGTGCAATTTCCTTTTGGGGGAACTCAACAGCCACTCTCTGAGAGCTGCAATGACTGTGACAATAGCATGTTTAATCAGCTGTGAATCTGCCCATTTCCATTTTTAAGTCTTTCATTTGCTGTTCTGTCATCCAGATGCAGGTTCCTCTTTTGTTTTTTTTTTTTCTGTTTGCCCTATTAGAAAAAAGTAAATCTAATAACCTACATATAGGGACTGGGTTTCACTCTTGTATCGGTCACCTTGAGGAGGGGTGCTTTGATAAGCAAAGAATTCTAGAAAGTAATTTTTTTCCCCTCATTACTGAAATGTATTTCAAACTCAAGATTTTAAGTGTTCTTATGAGAAGAAATCACAACTACCCTTACAGGAGCCTCTTGCTGTTAAATAGTCAGCTATTTCTATCTCTGACATATCACAGACGTGAACTTTGTGTTAAATGCAGAATTACCCTGTCTCCTTGAATGAAACAAGTATGAATTAGTTGACTCTGAAGACCAGAACTGGAGTTTATATTACTGGAGATATTTCATAAGAGCTAGAAATCCCTAACTCTGCTCTACCGACTTCAGAATGAATTATGTTAGCTAGGAATAAGGCATTTGTTCCATTTTCACTTTCTCCTTTGTCTCCATTTGCTTTTATTTTCTTTTTCAAGATGTCCAGATATGTCATATTTCAAGAACAACTTCAAATTAATTCCCTACTTTATTTCTTGTCTACTTTCAAATATAGCTGAACCCTCACCTTTACTCAAACTATCATTGTATAAAGCAAGCTATTGTTAGTGTGGTTTGCATTCACCATCATTGGTAACCACAGGAGAGTTACAGTGTTTTTCCTTTCAAACACTGGGGAACAAGGTAAGTGTGTGCAGAGGTCTCAGGAATACTTTCCCAGCGCCTTTCCCTCCCCGCACCAGCAAGGTGTGGTGGCTGTCAGGAGAAGTGATGTTAAAACACACGTTTTCCTCTCCCTGGAAAAGGTACATTGCCTAAGGATACGCATTCGGAGGACGTATCTTTCTGCTGGACATTGTGTCCTGCAGCATGTCCTGCAGCGTGGACCCTGAACAGCTCAAGGGCTGTGGCTTGGGGGCCTCCGTGGCAGTGGCCGATGGTGGGAGCCCAGGGAGGAGCACACGACCAGCAGAAGCGCACGGCGGTGCTTTCCCAGGACGTCGCTGTGCCCTGCAGCAGCTCTCGGCTCGGGCAGTCCCTGAGGTGTGTGGAGGGCACTGTGACATTCCCCTTCAGCGTCCAAGCCAGCATCACCTCACTCTGAAATGGAGCTAGAGCGTGGCCAGTGAAACGGGACGCACCACGGCAGGGCTGTAAGGAGAGGGAAGGGAACGGGGCAGCAGCGTGCGATGCGCTGTGACCGCTGCAGCTGGATCTACAGCTATTGCAGCAAGATTCACTGATAACAGTGCAGGCAGATTTAGCAAAGTGCTGCTTCCCCACAGACGTTTTGCAAGAACATAAGCAAGGTCGTCACGGGTATAAATGCACAAACAGCTCAATACCAGGTGTGCAACAACTGCCAGTGGTGGATCCTTTAAAAAGGAGTGTAGAAGCAGGGAGAGAGAGGAACAGAAGGCTGAAAAAAAGATGCCTCTTGGTGTGCCTTGGCAGAGAGAGGTGTATGCTGCGGTTCTTGCCACATCCAGCTATTTCAGACTTAAATCTTCAATAATAATTCCCTTCCGTTTGGCTGAATGCCATCCAGAATGTAAATAACATTTGCTTTAGGCAAGTGCTCCTCACCTTGAGAGCTGGCCCTCTTCAAGATGAAATGCTGTTTCATTTCGTTGGCCCACTTTTATTCCTTGCAGGCATCTTCCTGTAGCTAATGCTGATGGCTGGTGTCTGGAGAATCTGGTATGGTACCAGAGCTCCTATTTTAGGAAAGAGATTTGCCAGGGGATATTACTGTTAATTGACATCCTATTTCTCATCTTCTCTCCTTTCGAAGGTTATTGAAAAGTGTGGGAAATTCACCTTCAGAATTGTATAGGTTGGCTTATATTGGAGTGATAAGAAGTTTCAGACAAGGTTTTTGGCCCTCTGTAACCAAGGGGGTATTTTCTTTTAATAAAGTAAGGGTCTGCCTGCCACAGTGCCATTGCTCATCTCTTTGTGTTACACTCAGTAACTTGAAGTTTTTAAAAATTGAGGATTTATCCTTCAATTCTACAAACAAAAAATTGCTTAGACTTCTTCTGGAAGTCTTTATTTTGTTGTATAGTTTAAGTCAATGCTCAGGCTAGTTGGTCAGTACTAATCAGGTGATTTCTCTCATTTTGGTCTGAGATATACATCTATTTTTTCTTTTAAATATATTTTTCTCCCTAGGCTAATTTTAGTTAATGTTAGGGGCAGATTTAATAATATCACCATACTACATTATGCTATATAAGAGGAATAATTTTTAAATGGTGTCTTTTATCCTCAGTGCTATTATTCATATCCAATTATTTACACCAAAACTTTGGTTTCTTTAGTTACTTTAATAGTTTTTTTACATTGGGAGTTCCGAGAAACTGCAAGAAAGATAAAAGACCTGTAGGAAACAATGCCTAGTGCCATCCTGACTCTAACGAGATAGACTGTCTTACGTGGTACCTTTACATATGCTAAAATCTAGATGAAGGTGGTGCCCTGTGTTTCTATTCATTAACATGATGTTCAGGGGGCTCTGCTAACAGCAGTCATGTGGGCATATTTGGGGTTCTAGCTGAATCATAGAATAATTTAACTTGGAAGTGGTCTCAGAAGTGTGCTGTCCTATCTACTGCTCCAAGCAAAGCCAGTTTCAATGTTAGATGAAGGTGGAGGCCTTCTCAAGCCCATTTTGAAGAATCTCCACAAATGGAGATCCCAGAGACTCTCCGAGCAACTGCTCAGCATTTTTTTCCTTGTATCCAGTTGGGATTTTTCTTGCAGTGATTTGTATTTGTTGCCTGTCACCCTTTTGCAATGCTTCTGCTCCTCTGAGGAGAACCTGACTGTGCTTTCTCTTATAACCCCCCACTAGTTGAAGATGGCAATGAGGTCCCCTCTTTGCCTGCTCTTCTCCAGGCTCTACAAGCCCGACTTTCTCACTTAACTCACTCATTAACTTAACTCATTTCATGTACTCCATGAAAATCACCACTTAACTCATTTCATGTACTCCAGCCCCTCACCATCACTGTGGCCTTCACCAGGCTCTCTCCAGTTTGCCAACAGCTCTTTGGTCCTTGGCCCAAAGCTGGACACAGTGCTCCAGATGCAGCCATAGGAGGGGAACAATTTAATTTCTTCCCTTGCCCTGCTGGCTGTAGTCTTGCTGATGCAGCCCAAGAGGCAGCTGGCCTTCACTGCTGCAAGGGCACACTGCTGGCTGCCCACCGGGACCATCAGGCCCGGTTCTGCAGAGCTTCTTCCTCGCCAGGCAGCCCAGCCTGTCCTGTTGCGTGGGGTTACGGCAGCTCGGACATGGGACTTGGCACGTGGGTTCCTGACAGCCCTTTTCTGCAGCCTGTCCCAGTCCCTGTCCTCCTGCTCCACCACTTAGGTGTCATGTGTGAACTTGCTGAAGGTGCATGCCGTCCCATTGTCTAGGCTTTTGATGAAGATGTTAAGTTATGAAAATATTTAAATATTAAAATATGATGATATTTAAGAACCCAGTTTCGAAAGGAATGGCCCTCAAGTCTGTCTGTCATTGCAGATCAGGCAGTGGACAAACCGTGGCTAATTTCTCAATATACCAAGCTCTAAGAACCATGAAACTTTCAAAGTAAAAAGTAATGTTTTGAGTGTTTTTTCCTCACCTCTTATCTCCACTTTATAATAAATCTCCAGGCTCACAGAGCAATGCGGCAGATTACTTAACTTTCAACAACAGTCAGAAAAATATATTGTCTTTCATTAACTTTTTAAAGCTTACTGATTTTGTGGAATTGCTGCAGCAAATTGTAAATGATGTATGAATTGAAAAATTCATGCCCACCTAGTGTACAGGGAGAATGCGGACCGGGCTCTGTAGTCAAGGCTGTGCTGTTTGCTGTCACGCTGAACTTCCACGCACAGCGAGAGGAGACGGTTGAGCGGTGCCTGCTCCTCCTCAAGCAGATCGCTCAGCGCTGCCTAGGAAATACTGAAATACAGTGCAGTGCCCTGCCTGGGGATTCCTCGGTTGCTCATACGCCTAGGTTAAAAATGTTGAGAGTTATGCATATGTGTAAAAGGCAAAAAAAGTCGTTCAGAAATATTAATCCAGTGAGTAGTTAGAAGGTATTATTTTTGGCCTTGATAATGGGAAGGGGAACAGCACGCAACCTAACACAGTTCAAGCTCTCAAGGTCAAGGACTCCTCCACAAAGCCCCAGTGACAGCACGGGCACTGCGTGCTGGGCTCGTTAGTAGCTGTTCCCCTCTCCAGTGTGAGCACGGATGCAGGGGGACAGGTTGATGGGTTTCCCTCATCGCTCCTGTTATCCACCTTTCTCACAGGGGTCCCTGCCCCCCGGAGGACTTGCAGAAGGAGGTCTGCACGCAGAGGGCAGAGCAGCTCAGCACCACGGCTGATGGCAGAACTTTCCTATCACCAAGCTTTAACACCACTTCATTAACACCAGCTCCTGTCCACTTCAAACACCTTTTTTCTTGACCTCATGAAAACTGTAACTTATTCTCCATTATTGACTATTTTCTCAACACTTGACTTCATGTGCTTAAGAGTAATACAAATTGAGTGTATCCAAACAAAATAATCAAAGCAGCTCATTCCTGTGGGCCAGAGCACCATCCTCATCACCTTCTTCCAGCCACCTGTAGACATGGTGTGTTACCGTGTAGTGTCAGTAAACATCTTCTGCCCATTCGAAGTCCTTCTTAGAGGATAGTAGGGCGGAAAATTTCTTTATAGACCGGGCTCAGGAAATACTCTGCTAATTAAACTGGGCTTGAATCTGTAACGAACCTGTTAGCTTTAGAGATTATATACAGTTGTGACTTCCGGCTTTCCATAGGCACAGCTACGCAACAACAAGGTGACCTGGCAAGTGCTCCAAGATGCATGAAGCACGGGTTGGACCTGGCCGATGCACAACCTGTCCCTTTCAGGCAAGTGCATGTCCCTGCTGAAGAGCTGCCCCAGCGAGAGCCCCGGCGTGGAGGGGGTCCATGCCCGCGCAGTCCCCCACGTCTTGGCATAGAGAGGGCAGGGCTGGTTTAGGCTACCTCTAATCAGTCATTTGCGTGTAGAAGACAAAAATGTGTATATTTGGAAAAGCAGCCCTTTCTACTAGTCATTTTTAAATGTTCCCCATAGCAAGGTAAAATTTTGTCAAAGGTATTCCCTCTCTTACTGCGACACGTTTGAAGTTAACCAGACAACTTCAGTTTCCTTTT
>NW_009216211.1:105318-107011 GCF_000690835.1 Fulmarus glacialis
TTGAATGAACTAAACTAATATATTCAACATGCTAAATTATGTGCTGCTATTTTGTTTCTGTCAGTAATTGCAATGTATGGAGCAACAGATTTGATAAATTGCCTTTCATAGGTTCCAGATCAATAATATATATATATGTGTGAAAAATTTAAATTAAACTCATGAAGGAGGTCCAAGTTAATTAGGTTTATATCAACGGCCACACAAATTTCTGCAGATATATTCAACATGCTAAATTATGTGCTGCTATTTTGTTTCTGTCAGTAATTGCAATGTATGGAGCAACAGATTTGATAAATTGCCTTTCATAGGTTCCAGATCAATAATATATATATATGTGTGAAAAATTTAAATTAAACTCATGAAGGAGGTCCAAGTTAATTAGGTTTATATCAACGGCCACACAAATTTCTGCAGGCATCGAGGGAGCAACTTCAGTGCTTTATTCAGTAACATGCTAACTGAAACATTTTCATTGAAAAAAGCAGGTTCACCAAAATAAAATAGTTTCCCTGTAATGTGCTGATTTTGTTAATTTTTCAACAATATTCTGTTTCATTGCAATAAAGATGTTTTGTTACCTTTACTTCAAGAATATAATTTCTTGGAGATCTGTCATATTAATTTGATGCTATTACTATTACTATTATATTTTATTATATTGTTTTGACATGTGTCAAATGTCATATGTCAGAGTATTATAATATTGATCCCACAGGAAACTGGAGCTTTCTGTTCCTGCATAGTTGGGGATTAAACATAATACGTTTCAGAATAAGGATCAAAATATGTTTCTCAACATTGGAATTGTCTGTCAAAAGGAAATCCCATATTCCAGCCTACGGTACTTAGTAACACAGCCTGCCTGGAGTTTTATGAAACACTGAAAAACAACATTATCTGAAAGTGTGGATACCGATTATAAGCATAGCGAGTAACGAGCCAACATTACACTTCAAATCAACACAGCTGTCTTTCATTTTGCTTCATAAAAGAAGGAGAGAAGTTAATTTAAAATGCAGAGTAACACAGCTTGTCTCAGAGAAAATGGCAGGTAAATGCATTAGATTAAGTCCCTTAAGGTCCCTTTCCTTCTCATTTCAGAGTTTCTAAAATAAGAGATAAAGAGAGAAAGCAGCTTTAAATCTGGAAGTCGTCTACACTGCAATCCGCAGCGGTGGACGGATGAGCCAGGTCTGGGAGAGCAGCACATCTTTTGTTCATCTGCAGAGCTGAGCTTCAGCTTTTGTTCATTTTGCTTTTCAACCCTGAACGTGAGCCAGTGCTATTCATGCCCATTGAAAAACCTGGGCATTTCAGAGGAAAATCCATTCTTGCAAGATCTCCAGGGAAAACCAGGAGGTTTAGTGATGGATAAGCCTTAGATCAACTGTAACCCGCGATATGCAAGATGTTGTTGCTGCCTTGGTGCAAACAGCACCCCGACGGTGGGCTGTGCTCTGCCGGGGCAGCCCCAGCACCCCGAAGGAGCGCGGCCGTGGCAAGCCGGGGTGCTGCGCGTGCTGGGGCCTGGGGTGCTGGGCAGTATGGCTGTGCTGCTCCCTGAAGTGCCTGCCAGGCACACACCTTGCAGAAATATTTTCTATACAGAAATATTGGTAAGGCTATGGCATCAGTTAGCTGTACGCCAGAGGAGGAAGGGCAAAGAGTCCAGGAAGGCTGGACATTCTTC
>NW_009216212.1:0-1094 GCF_000690835.1 Fulmarus glacialis
GGGCGCTGGGGGAGCGCAGGAGGCGGCCCCAAACCTCCGCCTGTTGGGTTCGTTACCTCCGAACGGACCGCGTACCCCCAGCGCCCCAGAAGCTAAAAGGCAGCTGAAAACGTATCACTGGAAATCTGCCGCCTTCTCTTCTAACACGCACAATGTAATCCATCAACAGAGAATACTGATTCACCACAATTTCAGTCTATTAACGCGGTATTTGCTGACCATTATTTCCTGCAATATTCTAAAGAAATCGCTGATTCAATACCGACATTTTTAGTATAACTTAAGACGGAATCTCAAACCTTCTATCAGACAATTCAGTATCATTGATCTCCTTGTTCATTTTCACAGTAAGAACGCAGATAAAAGGTCACTATTGTCAAACACACAATTTACTACAACATGGTAGCATATCATCATCTGACTATATTATACTTACACTTGAAGACTTTGTATCACGACACGCAGAACAAAGGAGAAGTATTTTTCCAATTCATTTTTATTTTGGTTTCCATTGCTTACAGCATTGATACAGGAATAATTCATGCAAATTTATCACCTTAAATACAGCAGAGAGAAAACTCGCTGGTAAGAGTATTTCAAGGAGTTCCATCAACATAACACAATGAGAAAAATAAGTAGCAGCAATAAGATAAAGTGCATTTAGCTGACCTTCTTTAATAACAGTTTGGGGAAGATTGTTTTTGGAATTATTGGTTCTAAGGATTAGTTTATCATTCTTTAAGAAAAGCAGAAGAGAACAGCCTCTTTACTGACAGTGTTCATTCTTCCACCACTCTGAATTTAAGAAGTACAGCTGTATTTTGTCTAAGAGGAATCCAGCTCTTAGGTCTTTCTGTTAAAAGCTTGATTCTCGATCACTCGGGCTTCTAGAGACAAGGGTTACGCACATACTTAAAAACTTCTTCTCTCCCATGTTAGCAGTTTTGCTTCTTAAAAAATTCAGGCCATTCTTTTCCCCATTCTATAGGTTAGGTTTCAGCACTACAGTGAGAATGCTTACATCACCAAAATCTGAACAGTGTCAGAAACACACATTGGCAAGACACCAGATTCTAAGAACCCATCAATCTCTT
>NW_009216212.1:1125-13492 GCF_000690835.1 Fulmarus glacialis
TGGCTTAAAGATCAGATCATTTATCAGATTTCCCCTAAAGGCCTGCTGAAGAGATGCTAACAGCACACATCTTCAAAAGCAAGGTCAGCATTTCAGGTAGCCTAGAGCTGCTGAGCAGTAAGTAGTACACCATCATCTCCCTCTACCTGGAATTGACAATTTCCTGGTGTATTAGGGATGTACTTAGTATTTTAACTCAAATAACATAGTACATAGCCTATTATAAAGGTGTATGTGACAGCTTGAGAGACTACAGATCCGAATTTATTCACATAATACCAGCAGCAGAGTAAACAGTGGATGATTCCACTTACTCCAGTATACTTCACCACAAGCCTAGAGGACACACTTCCAGAGGCAAGGAGTCAAATTTCTTTCTTACTCATTCTCAGATTTGATCCAAGCCAAGTTTATATCCTGGTGGTTGCCCGAGGAAACCGACCAAGGCCCGTGAAGCCCTCTGATGAAAATGGCTTTTCAGTTTGGGTGGGATTCAAAGCTGTCTACTGGAAGTGAAAGGATCGTTTTCTTCCTGCATTCCAGGGACACAACAAGAGTCTCACTGCCAGCTCCTACATGATCAAGATACTTCAAGTCTTACTGCAAATCTTAGAACAGCCTAAAATACTTACTGACATTTCACTGTTTTTACTCCCTCAAGTATCAGGCAGCTTCTTTCTGGAACTTTCGCAACACACGAAACAGGGCACTTGTCACAGGCACATATATTCACACCTGAGCATGAACAAGAAATCCTAAGGCCAGCTGATACCATTTTCAAGTGAAAAGTCTCATTGTCAATACAAAAAAAAGAAACACACTTAGTAGTTCTGAATTCAGCTGGGACCTGCTCAAAGATAGCCCGTATTCTCTCAAGTTTGATGCTGAACAGATTTAGGTTGTCACTAACCTCAGAACTACAGGATCTGATACTGGATTCCTCAGACATTTTGTGGGGAACAGAAAGGTTATACCCAGCACATGGCAAAATACTGACCCACCAAGTGGAAAAGAAACTTTGCAACATAGGAACCTAATCCTGGTACTACTGAAATCAGTGGGAATTTCTCCTCTATCAATTCCAACAGGAAGAGACTCAAGTCCTTGCAATTCCCAAATCTTATACTCCAAATTCAAAATTGCTTCAGGGCAAAACTCAAAGATGAATTTGATCTATTTGCAAATAAAGAATGTCTTTAAAAAATAAGTTGCCTTAATCCATTCTTGCTCTGGCATGAAATACAAGGGACAGGTCTCCCCCCCACCCCACAGGAGCTGCACTTGCCAGCTCATTCTCATACTTCTTACAGAAGCGAAACAACATTAAATCATATTACTGCATGGGAACTCTACATGAAGCAAAATCTCTTACAGCTTGTAATCCACATGCTGTTCTTGTGGCCAAATAGTGGTAACGGAATTCAGAAGGACTGCTTCCAGAAACACAGCTGCGCATTTCCAAAAAACACCCCACATTCATCAACTTATCTCATAAAGCAGTTCACTACATTCTGTCAACTGGCTTTTCTTTCCTATTTTTCTTCCTCAACAAGCTGCCAAATTATCAGCACTACCTCCTTCACAGGAGCTAGCTATGTCTTTGCAAACTATTTGTCCATGATGTGAAATGGGCCAGACTGCATTATTAAAGAGCTCTTAAGAGGAAGAAACTAACTCCAAAGACAGTAAGTTTACCAAAGCAAAATCTTAGTCCCTCTTGCTCTAGAAGAAAACTGGTTTTTTTTCATAGATTTAAACACATTGACAGTAATAAACCTTTCTATGAAGGGACACGGTGATTCTGTCACGTTCTATATAACGGAATATTAACCTAGGAAATAGGCCTGTGTGGGTTATAAATGCATTGCGAAACCATCATTACGTCTGTGTGCATGGGATCTGTGTTTAAATAAACAGCTGCCTGTCACACATAAACTTGGGGCTTAGAAGTCAAAAGTTCTATCTTCACATAGTAAAATGAATGACTCCATGAAGACCTGTCAGAATAACTTTTAACCTGATAAATGTTTGTTTGTTTTAAATTTGTTACTGTACTTGATTTTGCTTTAAAAAGCCCCCTGTAAATGTATGAAGCACACAATCCTTCTGAAATAGCCTGGTCTCACAAGAAGGAAAAAGAAGAGTTATAAACAGCTAGTGTTTAGAGGTGGGACACAAAACAGGGAAGCAGAATCCTATTGTTCACACAGCAACTGGAAACATAGCAATAGGCTTTTGCTCATTCCCTTTAGGGAATTCCATCACCCACCATGTTCTCTGCAGTAATTAAGAGAGCACTGAAGGGAAACAGTGTTGGTTTTCTCTTCTTCCCACACTATCTGCTTTGCTGCAGGTACTGATGTGTGAACATGTTGAGTTCACTGTCAAGCCAACCCGCTTTATTCCTGCAAGGACAGAAAGTCTCCATTAGGTGAATAAAACAGCTCTTCTCAAGCCAACCTGAAAGAAGCATGACTAAAATGAGTAAACAGCAAGGCATGGAGAGGAGTGCCAGAGGTCCATTCCAAAATGCTGCTACCATTCCTTGCCCTTCCTCAGGTCAGGAACATGTGCCTGCTAACAGTCCCTAGGCTTCGAGGTTCAAACTGAGATCTTGGTCACAACTTGCCATTGACATTATTGTGCAGATAAGGAATGTTTGAAAATTCCTCCCAACAGCCTTTGCACGGTGAAGAAAAACATCGGACAACTGTGTACAAAGGCGAGGGTGAGACTTTTTGCATAATTTTATAATAGCCTGAAGGAGTTCGTAGGAGTAGAGGACTGTATGTTTTGATAAATGGAAAGGAACTGTAATTCCAAACAAACCAAAAACAAGAAGGAAAAGATGTTCTGTGAGACAGAAGATTTAAATGACTGTTGACAGTACATGGAAAAGTACATAGTGAAAGAGAACACAACCTGGTAGGGAAGGATGCTGATGTCTGCACATCAAACACTGTGACAGAAGGAGGACTGCACTCAAAGATACACTCTAATCTGAACATCTTGGGGCAATCACATGAAAAACAGTTGTATGCAGATGTCTGTGTATACGGGATAATAAAATCTCACCTGAGCAGTTTTGCTTTGCTCTGCAGTGAATCCAGAACTTCGATTTTTTTATTCATGGCAGAAATTTCCTGCTCAAGATTCTCCCGTGTGACGTCCACTTGCTGACACAAATGAGCAAACGTTCCAGCAAGCTCTCTATGAAACAAGGAGAACAGTTGGATACGATGAAAAGTAAGATCAAGCAGCAAATTGAAGGAATAAATCCTTTTGAGGTATAGTGATGATGATACTGACTCAGATGTTCATCCTTCCACTTCTGCACAATAATACGCTAGAGCATCAGAACTTGATTTGAGAGACAGAAGCACATTAAGAATAATGCTTAACAGCACCCAACTACTACATCAGTGATTCAAAAAAACCGTAATATTCTTTTAACACACATGTATCATGACACATTTTTAAATCTGCAATTCAGTATGCAGACTTATCTTGTTTTAACAAGGAATATCATTAACAAAAACCCCAAACAACAGAATTTGGATAAGGTATTAGCTGAATATACGCAACTCACTGTTGGACTTGGTGGCTGCAATTAGAACCCGTATAACTGACGATGAGCTGCAATTTCTCACCAGCATACTCTACAAATTGCCGTTTGAAAGCTCTCTCTTTTGCTTTTGTGGTCCAGGTGAGGCGCTCATATACATAAAGGAGCCCATAAAGGCCAAAAGAGAGAGCAATCAGCCTCCAACCCACAGCCTTCCAGACCTAAAAAAAGCACAGGGAAAAACAAATTCCACGATCGTCATCTAGGAATGATGCTAATGCCTAACAATGGCACACAGAGCATTGCACTTATATTGTAGGCACATGAAAAGGAGCTGGATAGATAACCCTGACTTGCAAGTGGTTTCATTGGTCAGACAGCTTACTAGTGATGTCCAGTCTACAAAATAAAAACACCTAACTTAAACTACAGGGGTTCTGTATGGGTTAACCTTTCCAGCACATTTAAATTACATCTGCAAACGCAAACAAACTTTGTCTGGTTCACAGAACCCCTGTTTCTGAAGTAAAAGACGTTTTTAAGCAACTATCTCCCCTTTGAGAAATCATCCACCCCTAGACACTGTGACACCAGAATAGCATGTAGGTGTGGAACTGGCACTACAGAAACTTAGATTCTTCCCGCAACAGGAACTAGAGTTACCATGCAACTTGAGTTACCATGCAACTTGAGTTAGATCTCTTAAGCCTCCACAGTTTGGGGAGATTTGAGATTCAAAACATTTGTTATTTTCAAAAGACAGAAAAGCAGGAAGTGCTGATTTTCTCTGAAATAAATTAGGCATAGTGGCTAAAATTAAGTGCTCTCTTCCCTTTCCAGGAAAGAAGATACACACGATCAGGGGCTCTTGGTAGGTTATTTCTGTCCTGATTCTTCTGTAAATGGGAAAAGAAAAATACCGAATTTTCTTTTATTCTCACAAAAGAATGAGAGACTATTTAATGCTTTTATAACATACTTTGAAAGGTTATCTTCACAACAACTCTGGCTCCAAACCTAACTATTATGCAAAATAAGCTCAATATTTTGGAAGATCAAAGGAGAAAGTATTTCACTATCGCTGAATAGCAAATATCTACAGGACTCAGCAGTGCAAACACTTTTCAGGGCAGTGCTCCAACATTATTTATATAAATGCTGCTCAGATTACCAACGCACCACGCCACCAACCACGATGATCCCCATGGAAGTTCGGGAAGTTAACGAGGCCAATCCAGTCACCATCGACACCATGAGCTCTTCCTGGGTCATAGAGCCCTGAGGCAAAGGAGGCAGACTGGGATTTGCTGGTGTTAAAGGGCGTTGAACCTAATTAGAAAAGCAGTGACACCACAAAATAAAAACAAAATACAGAATAAGAGAAGGCAAGCCACTGCCCTTCCCACCAAAAAGACTTCAGCAGACACATCTACGCCTGACCACTCAACAAGGTATCTTACCTGGTCATTATAGCCCATCAAGGCCCGACGACCATTCTTTGGTCCCAAAAACCTGTTCACCAGCATCGTCCATCCAAGGGAGAAATGGAATTCTATGTCCTCTTGGAAGTCAGCACAAAGCTTGTCACAGTTCAGATCATAGCTGAGCATGAAGCACTGACGGGGAATTAACATGTCTATCTGGCCCCGCAAAGAGACTGGGAGAAGGGGTTTTAAACCATCTGCACACACAGAAAATAAAAACATTCAAAAAATGGCTATTGAGTTCACAAGAATTAACCAGACTTGTATTCTGTAATCAGGGTGGTTATGGGTTGTTCCATCCTCCACAGCTGTTTTTCTCAGTACCTTAAATTTCCTAAAGCCAAGCATGTTGCAAAGTGAGAGATACATCATGAATTACTGTTCAACTCTTAGTTCTTCAGATCAATTCAGAAGGAAAACTTTCCATGGACCCTCTCAAATCCTTACAGGCAGCAGGTGAAGTCTACAGTTTAGCAATAGCTTGGAAAACAGAATCTGAAGGCCAGTTCTAAAAGCGTTTAGGCACCATACTCCCATCAACACTTATATGCGGACAGGCACCTAGTTACAAGTCATTCACATTTCATTAGGATCTTGGTCTGAGAACCTCTCAAGTTTCCAAAGTCACAGTTCCGCTCTGACATGAAGGATTAAGCTGATTGTATGTATTCATTAGCAAATCACTGCACAAGATCAGACACAGAGTGGAAAAAGCAGGAGTAACTAATCCTCTACACAACAGCATTGCTAATCAAGATGGAAACTAAGATGATGACAGCTGCACATCAGCCATCAGATTAAAGAGAAACCCAGAATATCTACCTAGTTATTTTGCATTACAGTTAAAGGAAAAAGGAAGGGAAATATTGCCTGCTGAACTTGCTGCATTGTCTGCAGGGAAGCTGTGATTGCATTGGAGCAACGATCTGACATGTTACGGCCCAGGCCTTCCTCGATGTGTTTATGCAGCTCCTGACAAACAAAGAAAGGATTATTAAACTTAAAATAAACATAGGTAAGATGCAGGCTGCAGGTGCTAGAGCTTGCCAGTTAAAATAACCTTCCCAAAACAGGGCCACACATTCTGCCTCCCTACTGTTCCAACCTTAGTTTCATTTTTTTCCCCATTCTTCAGTGAAGGAGAGGAAAAAGCAAATCAAGAAATCCCACATGTACTCTGTGGTATAGGAAAAGTTCTGTTTGATCTATACAATGTGATACATCATATGTGTATCAATTTATGACTGAGATTATTAAACTTTTTTTTTTTTTTTTGGTTTTTAAGATGTTCATTTTTTACAAAAGCTATCCACATGCAAGACACATTCTAACAAAAGATTTTTCACAATATGAAAAGCTTAGCTCATATCCTAGTTGGAAGATTGTTAAGCATTAAGAGCTGGCATAATTACTGACTCAGAACAAAACAAGGCCTCTTTAAATTGCTTAAGCAATCTGTAAGAAGCAAACATCACTTACACTCTTATAAACTTTAAGAACTACTTGAGATGGATGGAAGTCTGCTTGGTATTCATCTACCAACACCGAAAGCCGTCTGATTTCTTCTGCCATTGCATTTGACACCTAGAGAAACAGCACAGAACAGAGTTTCTATACATTCTGTCCTAGGGAGAGATGGAAAACTGCCACTGAAGACATGCATCTCCTAGTAAGCACTACTGAACTCTAGGCACCATGCGGCCATTGTGTGCTAACTGCAAAATGCAATATTGGTGACTTCCAAACAAAGAAGATAGCTGAGAAGTATGTAGATCTATGCTCTGTATAACAATGCAGACAGAAAAAGATCGAGGCAATGTAAGACTTGTGAAAAATGAATAGGTCTTTTCTGTATATACATAATAGTAAAAATGGCATGTTATTATTGACAGTAAGAAGACTGACATTATTCTAGATCAAAATAATAAGGAAACTTATCTGAAACGTTTTAGTATTTTAGGAAGCATTTAAGACTGAAATATAGTAGCAAGAATAATTCAAACATTAATCAAAGTCTCACTGTTTATTTAAAGCATCTTATATGAGTCTCTCTGAAAGCTTCCCCCAAGTATTCTACTTTTCATTTTATTACCTCAAGGGGAATAAAAAAAGAAAGACAGCTTGTGAAAGCATTTCTTCTCTTCCCATCTGTAACTCCCACATTTTTAGTACTTCAAACCTTTGTCAGCACTTTGTATTTTTCCCACCATGCTGGTAACTGTTTCAGACAATCTCTTTTTCTGCAGCCACTCCTCCTTACCTGCCTCTCCACTTCTTCTGTGATCTGTTTTATTTTCCGCTTGTAGTCTTGAGTAAGGAGCTCTAGCTGTTTGTCAATAAAACCTAAACGTTCCTGTCGTTCCTCTCGCATTTCCATACAGTAAACTCTGGTGAAAAAAAAGTGGTCATCAAGAAGCCAGATAAATGCACATTGGATCTACAAATATCATTTGAATTCCAGAAACAAGAAAGATTCTCCTGCCCAAGAACAAAATGTGTCAGTATCTACAATACATTACATACACATGGCACAGACAAAAAAGAGGCTCTTCTCCCAATACTTTCACAATTCATTAGAAGCAAGAATACCAGTACATGTCCTTCCCACTCCCAAACATGCTGTATTCTGCTTTGCATTTTAAATGCTCATATTCCCTTAAATTTCTCCCAGAATACCAGCTTCAGTTATGCAAGCACTAAGCCTCAGCTCTCCTCACCGCTGTTCCTGGGCAGCAATATGCAGAGAATCCATGATGAGACGAACATCTTCCGCAATCTGCTTTGCTCTCACCGTATGCTGCTCAAATTTTGTTTTTACTGCTGACTGTGAGATACATTCCTGTATACAAAAGGCAGCCAAGATTAGCAGCAGGCAGAAGCACACTAACACAACTTCTCCTTCCTGTTTGATCTATTTCCAAAATGTGGTCCCACTCCATGTTTATGAACTCTAGTCCTCAGCCTTTCAGGAGTAAAATCTAAACAGAAGGTTAGCACACATAACACTCACCTCAAATCTTCTCTCGAAGTTCTGAAACTCAAACATTCTTACTTGAAATCCATCTGCCAGTGCTCCACCTGAGAGAAGAAAAGTACAAAACAACCACTTAAGTTTCGAGAAAGCAACCAGATGTTGGACATCAGGAAATGCTCCTGCTTTACCTTGAAGCCAATGCAAAAGTGCTGCTAAGTCACCTCTTTCTTTTTGACTGCTCTATTAATAATCTGACCCATCCCAATTTTATCCATTGTTTGGAACAAGATGTTCTCTATTTTCTTCCCTACAAGAAAATGGAAAGTTTCTGCTAGCTTTCCTCACCTCCTTCTGGCATCCCTTGAGCCCTTTGAATCCTGGCATTCAGCACTTCTTTCGCTGACACAAAGAAAATTCGATCCCCTGCCTGGGCTCGATCCACCACACCCAGCTCATCTACCAGGAAACTGGTACACCGCTCCATGTGCTGTCGACGCACCTGAGGGATAAACAGGATTAACCTCACATCCAGTTAAATCCACTTTACGCTCCATCTCTTAAAGGTTAGACCAGGCACCCAGATGCCCTCTGCTGGTCTAAGCTACCAATGCAAAACAGTAAGTAAAAAAAGCTTCGCTGTTTTATGGAATATTCCAGAGGTTATCTAAGTGATCGAACTTCAAAAGGCCCCTGTGAAACTCTCGATTTCCAGCTCAGAAATTCCTAGAGTCGTGTCCTGATCACGAGTCTATACTCCCTCTCGTCTCCACACTATGGTAATAAAAATCCAAACTGTAGAACAATCACATACAACACTTTATGATTCTACCCACAAGGACCAGAGTCAAAATGGACTCCATACTATCCATGCAAAAAGAAGGAATTTAAACACATCACAAACCTCTTCCATGTACTCTGGTTCAGAGGCAGATGCATCCCAGCGGTTATTTAAAATGAATATATTGGGTCGAGACAGACGTTCATTCACCTTGTGAAAGAACTGTTTCTCCTAAGCAAAAGGGAACAAAACGTCTTAAGATTAACATGTCAGAATTTTTTAACTTTTAGCCAAATTCACTGTACAAGTGGACTTGAACATACAGTTTGCATCAATGTTGATTCAGAATTTGCCACCAGGACAAATACATCAGCATCTAGACAGAATTTGTCAATCCAACTGTCCAGCTCTGTGGTTACATCAATGCCAGGGCTAGCAAAAAAAGAAAAGAGACATTACTATGCTGTGGAAACAGCAAAAATAGAATTAAAAAAGTTAATAAGAAATGTGTTTCAGCTTTTCAGGGCATTAATTTCCCATGTCTGAGCTACACTATCCTGAGGTGAGACAGAGTACAGACTAAAAGGAAGTACCAATCAAGAGAAACTCTGACTGCTAGCTACAGCAAAGGACTTTAGTCACTGTCATTAGAACACGGTCAATTTCCTTGATGTTTGTTAAATTGGTATTTGAAGACATTTCTGTAATTAATCTGTGATAAGCAGGAAAGGAAAGAAAGATATTTCTCACCTGTCCATCAGCACCAGGTCATCCTTTAAGAGAGGACATTTGGAATTGGGCCACATTACGCTGACTAGGCTGCCAGCATTCAGAAGTTCATCTTGATGAAGGGCATGAGCCAGCTGGTTTACTGTCTATTAAAAAGATGGATAATTTATAATATTTCCTGTATGCCCAGACCCATTAACACAATTATCTCCCCTTTAGGGCTGTTCACAGGCAATTTAAGATAAAACCCAACTCCAAATCACTTTCTCCCTGGGAGATTTTCCACATAAACCTTGCTTGAGTCTTCTAGTCAAAAGGCAACCGCCTAGTAAGAGTTTATGAGAAATTTTCCTGTCAAGAAAGGCTACTGAGGAACTACCAGGAAGCCTGTGCCTTCTGTCAGTCATACAGAGCTCAGAACTTCCTGAGTCATCGTTCTGGTTCCCTGCTATTACTAACAAATACAACATGGCATCTTTTTCATAAAATGAACAAGTTCCATCCTGTAACTTTCTCTATTCCTCCCTTCCTACATCTAACAAAAACCTGTTCTTTATCTCTATTCCTTTAATGATTAAAATCCTTAACTGTGAAATTTATTCATAGTGCTTTAATTTTCTTGCTCCTTCCCTTTTCTGGCACTTCTGAAGAGCTCTTCTCCTTTATCTTATGCTTAAGGAAATTGTACCTTAACACTCTTCTTTTCTTCTGAGCCTTCAGTAAGCAGGAAAGCTTCATGTCCATCTGTCCCTTCTACACGCAGGAAACAATTAGTGGTGTGACCAATTCCTGAAGGAAGGACTTTGTCCCATAGCATAGCATTTATCACAGTGCTTTTCCCATTGCTTGTCCTGAAGTCAGATTAAAGAATGGTATAGCTACGCTTCTGAGATTCACGTATGCTCATTTTAATATTACAGAAAGCAAGTTCTCTAAACCCAAGCAGTATCAGAAGCATTAACAATTTAGGTGCCATAGGCAACTTACAAAACGACTTTTCTATTTTCTTATTTTAAGAATTCTTCCAAGTCGAAGAATTATGTGCTACAATATTTGTTTCCCATTTACAAGAGGACTAGTTTCCCATTTACAAGGGCCATGCACATTACAAGCAAAAGCTGGAGCACTACTGTTTCTATAAATATTTTTTACTGGCTACAATCCTAAAGATACCAGTTGCTTTACTGAGTGGGGAACGTCGGCAACATAAGCACATGACTCACCTTCCAAAAAAAGCAACTTTCATGTGTCGTCTTGCCAACACCTCACTAATGCCACTGACTTTTGACAGGTAGCCTTTGACTTCCAGTACCTGCTCTTCTGTGGTGACAGGATCAAGCTCTATATTCTTGTGTGTTTCTAAAATCAAAACACATCGTGTCTCTGAATTCCAGAAGCCATCTGTCTCTATACTGGGTGAAACACCTCTTCATGACGTAACACACATAACTAAATGTTTATCTGTGTCCCAAAGACCATGTGGGTAATCTTGACACATGCAATTACACCCTGAGGCAATTTTGCATCAGCATTTATCATCTGGTCTCTTTTACGTATCTAATAACCATTCTCATCCTTAGGACTGCCTTAAACAGAACACAGCCAACACTTCAAACACCCCAACACCCTTAAAAAAAAAAAAAAAAAATCTTCTGTCTGTGTCTTAAGCTGTTCAAGCCAATTATTGGCATAGGCTACATGCCACTAGCAATGACATGTCTAGGCAAGAATGCTGAAAGAATTATAGGCAAAAAACCTGGAGGGTCTTGTATAGTTTATTAAAAAACTCCCAAACAACATAAAAACCAAGCATAGCTCACTAACTAGCTCAGTTTCCTAACATGTGTGAACTTGTCAGCTTTAAAAAATGAACCCTGAACTCCACCCAAATTCAACAAAATAATTTTCTGTTCTTCTTATCAATATTGATGTATAAAAAGACATGCATGTATAAATAAGCACAGGTCTAGCAGCGCCACTTAACTGAGTGAGGGTTTTTTGGTGTGTGTTTGGGGTATTTGTATGTGGGCGAAGCACTGTTACACACTTGTAGTTGAAGAATTCAGCTCACCTTCCAGGAACGAGGAGCTCTCATTGATGTATGCAGCCAACTGTTCAAAGATACCATTGATTTTCTTCTTTGCAGTGACAAAATGTTTAAGCGGAGAAGCATTTACCTCAGCCATATGTCTTTTATCCTTCTTCACTGCAACTATTGACTTGGAACGAGTAAACAACAGGGACATTGCGCTACAGGGAAAAATCCAGTAAATAAAGGTGGCTCACCAAGTGCTAATGGCTATCCAACTAAGCATCCTACCAAGAACTAGATAAATACACATTTTAAAAACAACCTTCTTTCTTTCACAAAGAAATTGTTCCGCTTTCCACAATTGGAAATCACTCATTTATCAGAAATAAAAAAATTAATCTTTCCTTCTCCCTTCCAACAAACCCTCAGTGATCACTTCTTCCCATCCTCCGCTTACTTTCAGTATGAGTTACGTTTTCACAAGTCAGGCATGGTCAGCAACAGTCCCTCTTGAACGTGAACGACTGCAGTTTTCCTGCCTTCTCCCTCGCCCTGGCCAGACTCCGTCCCGCAGCTCTTTCAGTGACGCCGAGTCCAGCCTGTCCCCGTCCCTGCGGCAGAGGGACGAGGGGATGAGGGACACAGACTGCCGAGCTCCCTGGTCGGCCAGGCTCTGCTCCCCCGCCATCCCAGTGCCCGGGGGATGCACTGGGCAGATGCTCCGGGCGGCCGCCGTCGCCTTCTCCTCAGACCTCAGGGGGCAAGCGGGCCGGGCGCGAGGCAAAGGCGGGAAGCGCCCCTCTCC
>NW_009216213.1:0-8207 GCF_000690835.1 Fulmarus glacialis
CCCAGCCGAAACCAGGACAGAGAGTCAGTTGGAAAGAAACAAAGGCAACACAAATAACAGTCATCTGATTCAGCTCAGTTTTCTGGAAGCATCCTTGCTTCATCAGAAAGGTCAATGAAGTTGTTAGCATGGTCATTCCCAGGGTAATAGAATGTGTCGTCAGCAAATCTCAACCTCCTTGTAGCACAGTCTCTTGCTTCCTCTCTCCTGTGCACAAGCCAGTCTTCTTTTAAAGAAGAGCTCTCTAAGAACTTTGTCAGCTCATACAATATTCATTCTTTGCCTGTGTTCAGAAGTATAATTCTGTATACTTCTGAAATGTACACTTCTGAATATGTATTCATACATGTTTCAGAGATTTAGACCTAAAAAACATACCAAATTAAAGTGTACACTTATGCTGTGCATATACATATATGCCTCTTGTCACTTGAAGCGTATGTTTATTTTTGTTCCTTGTCCTTCATGTTTGGAACATAAGCTTATTAGAGTCACGTATCTTCATCATTTCAATTTTTCTCAACTACTTTTGTGAGATAAATGAATTAGTTCTGTTATTTTTAATATTTGGCAATGGGATCTGTCATTAAAATAAATGACCTCTTCAGAGTTAATAGCAGCCAGTTTTCTGGAAGTGGACTTTTGAAGCTGAAGTGAGGAGATTAACTCCTTTGCAACTCTTTGCCCAGGGAGTTCAGCACTGAGACAGGCTTCTGTACCTTTCCCTCAAGGTTTTATGATGATAGGCACTGTGAGAAGTTTCAAACATAAGCACCCATATCAAAACAGTAGGAGAACGGAGCACCCATATCAAAACAGACAGGAGACCAACAGGGAAAAAAAATAGATGTCTCAGCAATCTATCCACATCATAGGAACACAAAAAGTTTGATTAGCTGACTTCCTCCATCTGTCCTCTTCTACTGATACCAAAAAAGATTTTCTGAGATAGATTTCTAAACTGGATTTCCTCAGTGCTCTTCCTCATGGCCTGAGTGCTGGATTGCTTTCATCACTTTATGTCTTCCCTGCGAGACAGGCCCTGAATAAAAATTTTACGAAACACACTTATCCAACACAATGGAATTTATGGAATTTTCTCTTATCTTAATAGGCTCTGTTGTTCCTGTAAATCTGCCATGAGATACAACATTTTCTACCTTTCTAGTTCACTTAATGGAGCAAAAGAGGTCTAATTTATCTCTTGGTTCAGTTAAAGAGCCATCACTTACCCTGTTAAAGAGGGTAAAAGGGATTAAAGCCATCACTTACCTCAACTTTTGTAATAAATGATTGACTTCAAATTCCTGAAGGATCAATGACAGAGGTGGGGTATCTCAACTTTTGTAATAAATGATTGCCTTCAAATTCCTGAAGGATCAATGACAGAGCTTCTACTTGTAAAAAAGCCACAATCCTGTGGAAGGCAGAATCTGAACCTGATATCCCTGGCAATGTGACCTCTACTGATTTGCTTACAGTTATAGTCTAGTTACGGTTACTCGTGAAAATGTCCTTCCTGATGACAGTTGCTTCTATCACAAGGTTGAAAAAGAGTCAAACTTTCTGGTTAATTTCCTATATACCATGTTCTTTCTGGATAAAGTATCCTGTAGAAGCTATTTACAGCTTTCTTAAGGCGATTTGAGAATTCTGGAGCCTGGAAATTAATTTACCTGTCTCCTTTTCTACACTTGATGCATACAGAGTTTATCCTTCTTACTCTCAGTGTCATGTAGGGGATTGGGTTTAGAGATGTTTCTCTCGTGCCTTCTTGAAATGTTTAAAAATACTTCCAAGGCTGTTCCTTTGAAGGCTAAGAATTTGCTGTAATCTCTATGCCAAGACTTTAATTGGATAATGCTTGTTGTGAGATCTCCAAATTGATAGTGGAAGTGAGCGCACTTCTCTAGAGTTCAAACTAAATAGGAGGTACCGCTGAGAAATGCATGTGACAACAGCCAAGGTGCCACCAGGTGTTTCATAACCAACTTATGAAATCCCTTGCCATCCTCAATCAATTCAGGAGTGAAACTGGACCATATTGCTTCTCTTTTCATTTTCTTTCAATGAAAGATTCTGAGATGCACCTCCAGTGTTAATGTATATCTGGTCTATCACTGGAATGCCAAAGAGAAGTTTTTCTGCTAGTAACTTCAATTCTTTGAGACGTGCAATCTTTGCATATGCATCACTTTCAATTTGCATTCCATGTGTCTCAAAGCCTTTCCAAGTCCCTCTACCTCTAGAATTCTACCAATGAGAGGGCAGAGGGGTTTTTTTAGTTCATTCTGTGGTATTTTCATGAGCTGACTGTAAGTTGTTAAAACAACAGAACAACTCTGGTGTTTAGTGATGCACTCAGCAAATGCACACGTAAACTTGACATCTCATGAAGTTAATAAATATGCACAGGTTACTCATTAGTACGGAAACTTTTTATCTTCTCTCCTTATATCCTTTGGCAGGGAAGACCCAGCACAAGCCATTTGACTAGTTCTCCTTTACTGTTTTTGTATTTCTGATCTAGATTACCTATAGGTAATCAAACTTCAGAAATACAAGAGGGTTTATGAGGTATCACTGGAGGTATCAGTGGGAAGTCAAAGTATAAGGGGTTGCCACTTTGAAGGAGGGAGGGATAAAAAAATACCTTCTAGATGAGAAATTGTCTGATGTTTCATATGAAGTTTTCTGTAAAGAAATGTATGCATTTTTTATTTAGCATTCCTCTAAAAAGTAGACACTATAAAGACTATCTTTAACCTCCCTTGGCAACATACTAGATTTCCAGTGTTACTAAAGCATTCTGCAATGAATGATGGTAGTATGGACACAGAAGTTTATCTTTCATATTTGAAATTATCTGCAATATAGTGCTTGTTTTTATGCAAAAACTGGCACATTGGGCTTATATTCCTCTGATTTTTTTTCAGGGAAAAAAACACTTAGAGCAGATTACATTGCATGAACTGCTACAGAAGTCCAAAATGATAATCAGTTTTCAGAATCTGATTAGGGTCTTTCATTTTCTAATATTAGTGCTGGCTTGCAAATCTAAACAGCATTAGCAGTTTCAGTTCTTTGAACCTCCAGTCTCCAAACCTAATTCAGTCAGCATAAATACAGATTAAATATCTTGTTTTATGTTGAAAAAAAATGAATTGGGTTAATGTGATGAGTCTTCTGGCTTATGCTACTTTTTTGTAAAGTACTGGTGCTTTAGTAAAATGTCATAATCAGTGAAGTACGTGTACATATTGTATTTTCTCCAAGTGTGTAGTTTATGGGGAAAAGAAGGCTTTTATCTCTTTATATGGTAAATATATAATGGAAATGGAATGGAAAATGAATAATTCTTCAATTCATTCACAGCCTTTTTATACAAATAACTGAGGTTGGTCAAACATCTGTTTTTCAGAGGATTCACAGTTAAGATAGTAGTGCTGCTTAGTTCTTATTTAGGTTTTACTAGTTGATGCTTACCATGTGACTAAGGCAAGTCTGCATAATTAAAGATGTACACCTGCCATTAGTTCAAGTGGTGATATTTTGTGAAGACAGGCAATTAAATATTTGATTTTATTATGTTAATTTTTTCAGAAGATTAAATATGAAAGAAAACAATACAGTCTTTTTAGTGAAATATTTTAATATACATTTAGGCTCAAGGAAATTCATTCACTGTTTGCTATGTTATCACAATAATCTGGATAGTATTAATGGGCAGTACTAATTTGTTTGTTTGATATCAAAGACCACATCTTTTCCTCACGTGATACCTCTAGCTAAACTAACTTAGACTATCTTATGTTTATAGGTTTTTTTGTTTTCATTATGTCTAGTACAAATAAATATTTTCAAGATGGATTTATAATTGAACACTAAAGGGACGAAAATTAGTTTTATTCATATCCTGAAACAATTATATTTGATTTTTCATGAGGTTCTTTGTGTGGACTAGATTCTTCAAGTTGATTTGATATACTAAAGTGATTTTCCAGTTGAATGACACCTGTAGGAAGACTAGAGAAGATACATTTCATACTCAGAGAAGCAACACTTGACATGCATTAAGGTGTCTACAAGCTGTGTTAATACTGACTGGTTAGTACAGAACTCGAACTCATTGTAAGGGTTGGTAGCCAGTTGCTTAGGAGGAACAGCCTTCCATTCAGGGTGTTAAAATGGTAACTCTGTGTCTTCTGACCTCCAACCCTAGACAAGGAAGACTTATTTCTACCTCTTTTTCATAACCTTTCTTTTTGATAAATCTTTTTCAGAGACAATTTCACATATAAGCCCCATTTCTATATTTGATATGGAAACATCTTCAGGGTTTTGTTAGTCCCTGTAGTCCCTTCTCTCATAGTTTTTTAATTCAGATTCTTTGTGTTTTAGGATCTGCAACCAAGAATAAGCCATTTCTGAACCTATTTTCCAATATTATTTCTTCTTTGAATCAGTTTTCTGTATCAGTCAGCAGTGGAGCTGAAACTTAAGTCCCAGCCATTAGTCACATTATTCCTGGAAAATAAAGTTTTTAAAAAGAGTATATATTACTATATATGTGGACAAGTACTTAATTAATTAATGTCAGCAATTATTACACGATGTATCCAAACTGTGGAAAGGAACAGTAAGTCATTTAGCTCTTCCTGGAGTTCCTCAGGCAATGAGCTGGAAAAAATGTCGTGGTTAATCATAATGGATTGTGTCAGTTAAGTAAAACTAGAGATTGTTTATTAATCTGTTAGTTCAGTAGGCAGCATAAATACTCATAAAAATTGAAAGTATGTTGAAAGATCTATGGGAATTTCTGGGGGAATTCTTTATAATTAAGAAAGCATTTTTATTTTATTTTACAGTATCTCTAGTTTTAAGTTTCATGTATCACACTAGAAAAGAACGCCAGTGTTTCTGGATTTATATATAACAACAATCTGCATTTTTCCTTAGGGTGGTTTGAATGGGAGTTTTTAATATCTCAAGCATTGCCCTCCGTTGCTTAAGCTGCTGGACCTTACCCTTTTCTATAAACCATATGGCAGAGGAGATGTGAGAAACTCAGTACTGAGTTGTATATAAAGGTATGATGTAGTAGGTAGCAGAAATATACGAAGTGAGTATTGCTGGTCCCTACTCATGAACATGTGCAAAACGCTAAGGGTAAGGCCTAAGTAATATTTAGTAAAGATGACTGTATTAATGAAATGGTGAGGAATCTAGCCAGGCAATACGTAATGTGTGAGAAAATAAAAAGCCAAAATCAGACAAACATGAATATAGATATGTGTGTAGATATAAGAACTATTATTTCATTCCTAATATATTCAATCATGGATAGATCTTTATTTTCTAATGCAACCAAGGATTTTGCATGTTTCATCAAAACATACAGAAACATAGTCTGATTTTTAAGTGTTGGATGTTCAGCACTTCTGTAAATGGTTTTAAGCTATCTCACAAATATATATCAAATATATATCAATTATCTATATATCAAGAGTCAAATATAAATGAAACATATATCAAGATAGGTATCACAAATATATATCAAGTATCTTGATATATTGGTTCTTGGGAGGTGATAGCCTATTCATGTTAGGTTCCTTTTGCAGCTAATTAAAAAAAAAAAAAAAAGAAAGGGCACTTGGAGGTTGTGTGTTAACTGATACATTTTAGATACCTATTTTAAGATAAAATGAATTGGCTATAAAAGTGTTTATTTCCTTCTGCTGACTATATGTCATTTGGGACATTACCTAAAATAGGTCATTTAAATTTGGCCAGGTGAATGCCACTATTGTGGTTTAACCTGGCAGGCAGACAAACACCACACAGCCACTCGTTCATTCCCCCCACCTCAGTGGGATGGGGGAGAGAATAAAAAAAAAAAAGTAAAATTTGTGGATTGAGATAAAGACAGTTTAATAGAACAGAAAAGGAGGGGAAAATGGTAATAATAATAATGATGATAGAATATACAAAATGAGTGATGTACAATGCAATTGCTCACCACCTGCCAACTGCTGCCCAGCCCGTCCCCAAACAGCAATTGCTACTTCCTGGACCACGCTTCCTAGTTTATATACTGAGCATGACGTCATATGGTTTGGAATACCCCGTTGGCCAGTTTGGGTTAGCTGTCCTGGCTATGCTCCCTCCCAGCTTCTTGTGCACCTGGCAGAGCACGGGAAGCTGAAAAGTCCTTGCCTTATGTAAACGCTAATTAGCAACAACTAAAACATCAGTGTGTTATCAACATTCTTCTCATCCTAAATCCAAAACACAACACTATACCAGCTATTAGGAAGAAAATTAGCTCTATCCCAGCCAAGACCAGGACAGACGCTCATAGTGTTTCCAGTGCACTACAGTAATGTAGATAGTAGACCACTGTGCATAGATTGTGTTTTGGATAACTAATAGTGATCCAAATAGTTTATAAAATTCAACCTAAGTTTTAATAATTAGTCTATTTTATTATTTAAGCTGATGCACAAAGATTACCTAAAAATGAGCAAATAGATTTTATCTGCAAATATTTCTAGTATTTTGTTCTATGTCAGAGCATGTCTCTAATTATGTTGCATTTTTGGGAAACTCTGCTGAATCATGTAGTACTCAGGTCCTAGAGCTTGTTTCACTGATTTTGCTAGTAGCAGGCAACAGTGGTCTGTTCCCTGCCTCCTGTCTGAGGGACACGCTTAGAAAGAGCTGTCGTACAGAAATACATGGCATGGGACTGAGGGCTAATCAGAGAGCAATAAAATATCTGGCCACTGATCTCATAAAACAAAGGCTTATAAAACAAGTAAGTCAAAATCTCAATTATATCAGTGAAAGAAACACTTTCAATTTCCTGCAGCATGGAAATGTTGAACACTTACAGAAGCATACGACAAATTTATTGCTATTTCCATTTCATAAAGGAATAATTCATTACCCTACAGAGCTTTCTGCCTCACTAGTATTTTCTTCTCAAAACAAGAGTTATAAAGAAGGTATGCTAGGATTGACTGATATTAATGAAGAACTTTGTTGTATTTTCTTCCCTTTTTTGAACTAAAACATTCAGAGTGAAAAAATAAAATTGTACATTTTTCCTGAAATTGTAAAAGGGTGTCACATCACATCTGACCAAAATAACCATATATCTAGAGAGAATTGCTACGAATGCTGCTTGCAAATTTCAGCCTGTAGGTGAGAATGTCTCTGTAGTATGTTAAGATACTAATGCAAAAGAGAGAACATCTGGGTTCCAGTTCCTGTTCAGTATATGTTTAATTATTTATGCAAAGCAAACATTCTCAGGAGAGGGATTGAGAGCACTCCACCACAAATTATCCAGTAGCTTTGAGGTAGAGATTCTATCATTAAAATTGAGCGGTCCAAATTCAAATCCCCTTGTGTGTTGACACTCAAAATGTTATTATGGGCAAAAGGGAGCATATCATATAAATGGCACTAAGAATTTATTATTAGTCCTGTTAAATTTTAACTGCTTGGTAGTCCCAACTAATAAAAAAACACCTCAAAATTGTTATATGACAAACCTTCGTGGTGTTTACCACTTTTTGGTAGTCATCAGCATCTTGAGGTCTTTGCCAGAAGGAGTTAAATGCCCACGTTTATTTTTGTTTTCTTATCCCTACCTACTGTGCCAGTGGGAGGAAGGGGTGAAATCTGACCCATGGTCCCAGGAGCTGTTTGTCTGGCAGGGACTGCCCGGGGCTGTCAGCCCCTTTCCCGGGGGCCCTCACAGAGCTGGAGCTCAGACAGGCTGGGCAATGGGCGCTTGGCCACCGGGCGCCTGGTAAACCCAGCACTGCCCCGCTCAGGCCAAGGGCAGCCCAGCCACCCCCTAGGACCTGACACAGCCCAATGCCTGCCCCAGCAGTGACAAATATATTTACTGGGCCACACAGGTAGTAAGAGACTGAATCTAAAAATTGTACATTCTGTGAGAGCGCATTCACTGAACTTAAGTCTTGAAAAAATAGGGAGCTTGCAGAGCAAGACTCAAAACAGTAACATATCCCACTTAACAGAGTGGGACACTTACCAAGAGACACTTCTGATATTTCATAGAAAGTCTGGCAGTATAGTAATTTAACGATAAATACTTACTATTTAATGGATTGACACAGTAGTTATTTTTGGGGTTTCTTTGCTACCATTATCATAGAATCATAGAATCATAG
>NW_009216214.1:0-7309 GCF_000690835.1 Fulmarus glacialis
GGCCCATCGATCCAGCCTGTCCAGGTCCAGCTTTCTAAACTCTGTTGGGGTTTATAGCACAAAGACCTGGAAATCAGCACAATGAAGTAACTTTTTATCTTCCTGGAAAGACTTTGCAGAACCGTTTTAGACATAAGAGGGTATAACATGTCAAAAATAAATACAGGTCAACAGAATAACAAGTCTGAAACAACTGACAGGAATATTTTGTTCATGAAATCCTCACCCTTCCCTGTAATGTCTTCACCATCACCTCCTCCATTCCAAGAAGCTTTTTAAGCAACGCAATAATTCCTGCAATAGGAGCCAGGTCTGTTAGAAATGAGATTCACTCTACCTCTCATACGCTCTTTCCTGGATGTCCACGGAGGAAAGCTGGAAAATTAGACTAGGCTTCTAACTGTCCAATACCAAAAGCAAGAAAAGATACATTACATTATGAAGCCTGGCGTGACAGAGGGATATCTGGAAGACTAATTTAAAGAGTCTTCTTCACACACTTAAATTTCCCTCTGATCAACAGAGAGAGCAGATATCTATAAAGGTTGCCCAAGTGAGACACCTTTATCTCCTTGTTTACCATATGTAAAGCCTAGACCTATGAAACCTATAAGATGATTTAATTTTCTTGCCTGCAGAGTAGGAAGCTGCCAACAGTTGATTAATGGGAAATATGAAGCTCAAGAGTATACTTAAAATTCAGGACACTGTCCACTTCTGAAAGTAGCCAACACTGTGGTAAACAAAGAACTCTGATAAGAAATTATCTGAAAGAGTTCAGGGGAAAGCCCTGTGCAGCTCCAGTATCCTCTTCCAGGAGACAGAAAGTAATTAATTCAACAGCGGTGGTTTTAAATATTTTTCTCTTGCAGGGGACAATGCGGGGGGGGGGAGGAGACAGAGTCAAAGCATGCAGTGTTTTGCTGACAGTCACACAAAAGACAGGACTAAGGGGAATACTGAATTTAACCCCCGAATTACCATTACATCATGCTCTGAAGTAAGAAAAAGTTCAATTCTTCTTTATGTTAGTCAAGGAGAAGATTCTCCAGTATGTGTCAAAGGATCAGGCCCATTTAGATATATACTCCTGTCATTAGAGCTTTAACCCTATCAGTGGATGATGGCAGAGGATGCCAAAATACATTTGGCTTTGACAGCAACAGTAATTGATTTTACATTCATAGTTGGCATTTGATTGGCTGATTAGTCAGTGCAGGTTGTAATCTTTAAGGAGTGGAAATGCCACCCCACTGAAATGCAGAATACTGAAAAGGTCAAAGAAGAGGAGAATTCCCCCTTTAATTCATGAAGAAAGAGACATTAGAGCCCAGGGAGCCCACACACATGACAAAGGTTATAATGAGAAAAGAAAATGGCAAACGGATAATCCATTTTTGTGAAAAAGATCCTAAGGAGAATGTAAAAGGGCAAATGTCCCATATTTATCCCTCTTGTGAGTGTCGCCACATGCAGAATGCAGACAACCATCACTAGGGGAACAAGAAAATAAGCTATGTCATTATTAAAAGAAAATATATATCCCACATATCTATATGCTTATATAGACAGGAAATGCTGAGATGTGATATTTTGAAACAGAAACAGACACAGTGGGAAAGATGTAATGAAGAGAAAGGTGTGTAAGTTTGTTTTAAAAATTCATACATTTCCTGCAGAATTCAGGAACGAAGAGCTGTCAGTTGTGCTTATGCAGCTGAAAAGACTGAGGTAGAGGAGATGGTTGTGGCAGAATGTTTTTTCTAAAATGTTCCAGATAAAGAAATTTGGTCCAAGTAAATGTTTTCTGCCTTTTTTCTTCTTAATTTCTGGAACGCTTCTTTTGTAGAATTTACTTACCACATTAGCAAACTTACGCATAGGCATTTATCTGCTGTACAATAATTCAAATACAGAGTGTGTTGCTATTGTGCAACTTAACTCTGTATATCTCTGTGTCTGGGTTAAGGTTTCTCAAAGAATTTTGCTTCAGCCAGTAAGAAATACACAGACAAATCAAACTTCCTTCTCCACATTCTTTATATACACATATATAAATTAATATGGATATTTGCATTTGTATGCAAATATATGTATAAGCTTTTTTATTTAGTTATCCACATTCATGCACACACACACACACACACGCACACAAATAAGGACCTAGAACTATAAAAGAAGGGAAAATAAAAGCATCATAGAAAGAAAGACATCCTTGAATTTTCCTATTCCTTTGAGCTTTTTCCCCAAGGCAATTGCCTAGCATATACCTTCAAATATATGCTAGTTCTATGAGTAGTTGTTTCTAAAAATATTCAGACTTTTGCTGCTAAAGCTGAAATCCAACACTCTGGAACATTCTGTTTTTACAGTTTTTAAATTGAAAAGTCAGTTTTGTGATAACCACGTCTCTCTTTCTTTCTCTTTCTCCCTCTCAAACTTTTTCATACAATCTTTCATTTACTTCTTTATTATTATATTCAAGCCTATAAACTCTACACAGAAACTCTGAGCATTGAGTGGTAGAAGTACGTGTAAGAGATGAACACGGGTGCTTGAAGAGAAGAAAAAGGTGGTAAAATAGGGCAGCATCCCCTTGCTATTCGATGGTTCTATAGTGTTATTCCTTTGCAGCTGAAACTGTCTAGGAAAGCAATACATAACACAAAGAGGTTCAAAGAGAAAATCTGTTTTTTCAAGAAAGTATGCAGAGCTGCTGAAAACTAACATGAGCAAATTTTTCTATTTTTCCTATTTTGCTGTGTCTGAAGTGTTGAATTTGCTTAACAGCCTGCACTTACAGAAAGAAGAATTAACTGTTATCTAACTGTTCTAAAGAGTTTTGAAATAATATTGTGCTTCCAGAGAAAAGAAAGAACTGTATCAGTTTCATAAGGGATCAAAAACAGGGAGAAATTTTTGAAGCATTTATACCACCTCTGAGGCTATTAAGTCAAAGATGCAATTTTGAAGGGTTTGTGGAATCCCTAATTTGAGAACAGATTATGACGATGCTCGGAGACCTGAGATAGAACATCTCAATCCAATCTTAAAAAAAACAGCTGTGTTATTTGCACATGTGTACATGTGTTTTACGGAATGAGAAGGCTCCGCATTTGACACAGAGACATTTGCAGCACTAACAGCTATTTTAGCTGTTATTTCCTAGTAGGTTTTGCTCAAGAGCAGCTACACACTGTGACTGAACTATTACTTTAAACATCAGAAATGACCTTTTTAATTATAAGTTTAAAATCTACACAAGTTACTGTGATAGATGAAGGTATAGTTAAACATGTGAAAAGAAAACTTGGTCATGTGGAACATAGGTAAAGTTCAGATTACGTCACAGAAGGACTATTTCTACTCTGAATACTCAGAGCTAGTTGTAAAAATCAATGTCTTGGAAAGGTACATTTGCAAGTGTTAGGAAATGCAAGATCTGTCTGACATTAGTAACTTGATTCAATTGCCCAGACAAAGGAATCTAACATCACCTGAAACATCTAACAAGATAAAATACCTTATTATGTCTACCTGGTTGGCAGATATAATATAGGAGCTATGGGACATCCGTGGTTTTTTTGGAATGGCAGTCAGAGGTCAGAATCACACAGTAAGGTTTTTTTTTTATTACCTATACTATTTTCTATTGGTCATAATGGGAGTTTATGCTACTTTCTATCATCAGGTAGAATCTTATATTATAGACATCTCAACATAGTTATCTACTGAAAAGTGAATATGTGTGAGCTAGGTGTCTAAGCACTCACTTCATTTGCCTACTGATAAACACTGAAGACCACTTAAGCATGCCTAGGTTTTTCCAGATATTTCTGAAGGGCTGACAGATAAGACGGGATCAACAGGGCCAACTATGCACTCGTGGATTAGCAGCAGAAGTCAGCTAAGAAAATCAGGTATCTTAAAAGTCAGCAGGCACTTCTACATTGACTCAAGAACTGCCCTTGGCTCCTCTGGTTGTACTGGTCAGGGCCTGATGGGACTAGTAAAACTGGAGTAGCAACTTTGAAACTGCTAACTTTGGAACTGCTAAACTCCTAAAATGTTGTTCAATACGAAGCTTAGAAACAGCCTAGTTGATATCAACCCAATGCTAAAAACAAAGGTGTTACAAACCTCAAAGATCTAATGAAACAGAAAACATACCAGGATAAGGAATTATATTTGTGAAAGCCTTCAAAAAGCAGAATATCTTTGTAAGAGTAAAACATGGGTTAAATGGCTCCTTATGTGGCTGTTGTTAGAAGTTAATTACTACAGAAATGCAGAGCTGTAGTTGAAATAGCAACTATTGACAGCAGGAAGAAATACATGAACTGTGCCTGCAGGTCCTCAAATCATGAGGAACCACCAGATCCTAAAATACCAATAGGCAAGACTGAGCTGTACAATGTAGATAACAAAACTCTTAGGATGCTTTAGAGAAATCCAAGATGAAAAATCTGAAAACACCATTACTCTCCCTTTATTTGTCATTATGGCAAGAAAGTATATTTTGGGAATTCTGATATTCTGTTTTGTATGTATGTATATACATCTATATCTTGAAAAGTATGAGCATGTTTATTTTAATAACAATCTCTTTAGCCATTATTATCCAGCTAAACTACCATGTCTATATTCTTTTTTTGAAGTTGTACTGGTCTTCTTGAGTGAATGCACCATATAGCTTTAAGCACGCCTGTACTATTAAGAGCCTGTTCAGTGTCTTTCAACAGTTCAAAACAGGATAAGGTTGTGATTACTATTATGTCACTCTTCTTTGCTCACTGATTATTATATTTGAAGCCTCAGATAACCTTTTAAAATTCATTCATAAAATGTTTCCATTTCTATAATCACTGAATGGATAAGGTGACATTTTGTTAACAACTGTACTCCTTGGTGAAAAGCATGTTTCAGTAGAGCCCAGACTGTGCATTATAACGCTGTATTTTTTAAATGTCTGCACCTTTTAAAGATGTCTCAAATTTAGGTATTCTTAGCTCTTAATGCAGTCAAAAAAAGTATGTAAGGATCAAAATAACATAGAATTAATAAAATCACATTTCCTATTAGGGAAAAGTTTGATTTCTAATATAATAAAATAGTAACATCCTTGTAAACCAGTCACTTATTTACTCTGAAAATCTTAGCTTAAAATTTCTCTCTGTTACACAGCTTAATGCAAACATTTACTAAGACAAAGATATGTCTTTATAACATAAATTGATCTCTTCCACTGAAAAAAATGTAAAGGAGCTCTATATTGTGTGTGTTCTAGAATTATATTCCTTTCATAAGCTATTATTAACTTTATGTTTATATCTCAGCCTTCAAGTCAGCAGTATATGTCAATTATAGGGCAGAACAAAACAAATCGATGTTGGTGTATAGACTGGGAGTGCGAATTGGGTGTCATGAGAATAATTAATGAGAGTATGAAAACAGAATCCTCGTAAGGTCTGATTCCTTTGAAAAGATACAATGACAATATATGCTCAACATTTTCCAACCGCAGATCTCAGCGCAGACACCAACAGAGATCAATAGCATCGTCCCTGCTTATGGACGAGGAAATTGGGGTCCTCGATGATGGCTTCCTGGCAGACAAATCAAATTCACTCACTGAATCCCAGTCAGGATTTCAGTCTCTGGAAAACACGGCTTCCCACTGCACATTGCCATACAAATTTGGTGGGAGCAAAGATATGCTTCAAGATTAATGAATGACACAGGTAGCACTGCAAAGGGATTTTAGGTGGTCGCAACAGGTTACTTTTTACTATTAATGTTACAGCAGCAGCTACACACTCTGTTTATATGTCCACCTGGGAAACATTACCACATGCATCATGAAAGGGAGATCAGAAGATCTTGTACTCTAGGTGCACAGGATGAGGTAGACAGCAAAACAACAGTGAGCTTACAATAACTGATTTGAACACTAGCCGTTGCACACTCATACTCAAGTCAATTTTAAGCACCTTTTTGATAGGCATGATGAACAGAGGTCCTATTAGAATTTCCTCTTTCAGTTATATTCATAAGGAAACTCATTGCTTGCTTCCTGATAACAATGAAATAATTTTAACAGCTTGAAGTATTACCCTGGTTGAGTAGTTCCTTTCCCCACAATTGAAGAAGGTGATAATTTTAATAAGCCCGTCTTTATCTACAAACGCCTGAGTCTTTTGCATTTTGAAAATTAAAGATTTCATTCATTTCCTGCAAAACAGTTAAAACAAATGTCTTCTGTCAGAAGCTAGCTTCTCCCAACTTCAATTAAACTTCAGAATGACTTTCACACATCAGAGACTGCACCGAAAAGATCAGTCAGTTCTATCTTCTCCACCTCAGCTTTGTAATGCCACATATGGCCAATATTGATTCTTAAAGCACTGCAGAGAATTTCTCTACATTTTTCAATTTTCTGGCAATTGCACCTTTAACTGAGGGCGAAATTATTATGGCTTTTGCTGTCATCTTAACTTTATTCAAAGCACTTAATATATTCCAATTTACTCAGTGTTAAAAAATCCTGCCTAATTTTGTTTTGACACTAACAGATTACTTCCCACATGCTCCTTATTAAAACAGTCCACACATCAATTTGTTTTCTTTTTCTTTGTTTTTCTAAAAAAAATGAGCCTGGTTTTAAATTTTTGGGTGTAAAAGGCTTGCTTAATTGAAACGTATCCTTCTTCATTGACTCTGGATTCCCAGCAATATCCAGACTTGTATCCATCTGGACATGAATTTGGTGTTAAGGTTAGGTTTAGATTCAAAGAGTAAGAACTCAGAAGTGGATTATACCAAAACCAAATAAGAGTCTTGTTGCAAACTGAGGGTGCCCGTGCATTAAATTATTTGGAAACAGTTAATCACATATAAGTTTTCACACAGCAAGAACAGAATTTATCTCTCGAGACATTTATTCCTACCATTCTTCACTTCCCAGAGAAAAGCTATCAGTTGATGACCCTGAAATATTTTATCATGGATGGCAAATCAACCACTTGTTCACCTCTGTTGTGCTAGAGGTTAGTCATACAACAGCACAGGTGATGATATGTTTGCACTTCAGTCCCCTCTCCAAGAATATCCCCGAAAGGCTGATTGATGATAATTCTCAGGGAAGTGAAGAATGGCTGTAATAAGTGGCTATCGAGCAAGTTCTGTTCTTACCTCCACTTCTGTAAATCCAGAGCAGACTCAAGTCCAGAGGACTTACATCAGTAAAGGACAAACACTTCTGTGTTCACTGCACTAAATTCAGCTAATACACAGTTGTTCAATTCCTGCT
>NW_009216214.1:7320-7991 GCF_000690835.1 Fulmarus glacialis
AGTTCTTGTTGGGCAAATTCTTTAATTTGTCTTTGCTACAGCCTCTCCTCTACACAATAATAATGCTTCTTCACCCTTCTTTGGGTTTTTTTGTTTTGTTTTGTGTTTGGTGTTTGGTTTTTTTTTTTTTTTAAACCCAGAGCAACAGGCAGCCTAGCACTCTCTCAAAAATGCTTAGTAAATGCAGAGTGGACAGGCCACACTTAGTTCCACATTGCTATATTACACTGCCTAGGATCCTAAAACTGGTTTGCCTAAAGCTAACTCCCCATGTCTGTTTGTGTTGTTATTTTCAGCCTAGTTTGCTGATGGAGATTTCAGACTCAGAGAGGCATGGGCTGGCTGGCTTTGTGCCCTTCTATACAGCACCCGGAAGTGGGATACTTCTCGGTTGATCCTCTAGGTACTATAATAATACAAACAGCAAGAGTTTGCACCCTGGAAATAACAAGAAATAAGCTGAGAGCTTCAGATCACCTACCCTCAGATCACCCTTTACAGAGCCACGGGTACTGCTAAAGGGTAAAAGGCGCTTGGACAGGTAGGATAGGCAGCACTTTCATGAAACACCATTTCCCCCACAACATTCCCAAAACTCGGTGTGTGTGCTGCAGCTTTGCTGCAGAGCAGCCCTGTGCCCGCAGCCACCAGGTGGTACTGTTGCCTCTTGC
>NW_009216214.1:8006-28775 GCF_000690835.1 Fulmarus glacialis
AGCGCTCCCGGGCCGGTGCCGCCCCGCAGCCCCCGGGCACTCGGGGCTTCCCGGGGGGCTCTGCAACGCCCGTGAGACGCTGAACAGGTCCTCTGCCATGCCACACCACGACAACCCTTCCTCTGCTGCCCTTGCTACTGTCAGGGGTCTTAGGCAAAGCTTGCTGCTAGCTGGGTCGGTTGGTTCTTCCTTCAGACCGGGCCAAGTTGCGGAAAATTTCCCTGGAAAGACTCTAAGGGAATTTTGTTTAAATAAATAAAATCATTAAAAACAAAACCAAAAATCCTTACCATTGAAATATACTACTTAGATGTTTTTTAAATTAAAATTCATATTTAAGAGAGGAATTTTCATTCCCCAGGGAAGAAACTCTTTGTCATTGTATGTGCCAGTGATAAACGTGATAGATAAATAAATAGAAAAACCAAACAAGGGCAAATCATTATCCATTAGACACCATGATTGACTTTGGGATGCTTTTTAGCATGTGCATGTTTGCCTAATTCAAAGTTTGTTAATACAAGCAGCTGGGACGCAAGGCTCCGCTTCAGGCATTGCTGAAGGCCAGGAAGGATGCTGCAGGGCAGCTCAGATGGTGCCAGCAAGCCCTTATACTCACATATTAGGAAATATTGTAAGTCTCCTTCAAACCTGGGCTCTTTCGATTTGGTGTGTGCAGGCACCAATACACAAGGTCAACTTTTCAAAGATGTTTTCCTTTTGTTGATCTGACTACAAAAGCACAGACCCTTGGGAGTGAAATTCTGAGCTGAACTATATTTCCTGACAACATTAATAACAGTCCCTGAAAAGTCATTTGATGCACGCTGAGAATGTACGTAAATATTAAGCTGAAACATTCACACGATCTTCCATTCATCTATTCCAGGGAAATGTCATTGGTGAAATGCTAATGGAATGTGACAAAATACTTAAGCCAGAAAACTCATGAGACAAATTAAGGCCACTTGACTTTTCCCAACCGTTGTAATAGCTGCTGCGGCACTGACAGGGCCAGAGGAAGGTTTTGTGTTGCTCTTGGGACATCACAGTGTGGTCTATTGAAAATAGCTTTATGATTCCTGGCTGACCCCAGGTTTCCAACCTACTTTTCAAGATAGTATCAAAAAGTAAAGCCTCTGAAAGGGAAGAAAGCTTGAGCGAGTACTTGGGAGACTTTGTAAATGTTCTGTAAATGTTGCTCATGGCTCTTGTGGTCCTTCCTGATTTCCACAGTCATTTAAAAGTAGAAGAAACAGCTTCAGTTTGTGAGATGAACTTAAGAAAATAGGCATTGCAAAATTTTCCTCAGCTAGTTTACCTCCACAGTCTTTCCTGTTTTTTCAGGTGTCTAACAGATCTCCTCCCACATCTAACATTAAACACAGATGTATTTCAGAGGAACACCTATTTTCAGTTAAATTTGTCCTGTGTTAGAAAGTCCAGCCCATTGCTTGTGATTTGATAGAGAACTGGAAGAACACCCTCCATCCCCAAACACTGACATGTGGTAAAAGCAAACATGAAGAAAGAATAAAGCATTTTCCCCACAGCATTAAATTTTGAAAGGAATGGATTCTGGCAAATGTCCACAAGAAGCAGAAACTGACTGAAAGATAAAAGCCACCACTACATGCATCCATACCAGGTACAGAAGAGGTGGATAAGAGGCAACCAAACAGGAATAGAGACCTTCATTTATCTCTTGCAATGAAACAGAATATAGATGAAACTTATCATCAGTCTGAAAGGACCATTTGAAGCTAAGCTACAAAAAGTCCTGAGGAAAAAAAAAAAAAAAAAAAGAAACCAAACACAACCACCAACAAAGAACTACAGCAGAAACAGATTAGAATATATGTGAGAGAGGAGAACAACTCCACCTAGGAGCCTGGTACAATTTGTAAGATTCATTAGTTACAAACCAAGGTAAAAAAGATGGGAAGTAACAATAGATTGTGCTAAATCTACACCTGGAAACAGAAGTAAGGCCCTGGCCCTCCAAAGAGCAAAAGGCCTTTATCAGTACCTCTGAAACATTTTATTGATGAAATAACGAGAAAAAATATTTCAATATTACTGACATCAAACACAAATAATCAAAGACAAGAAGAAGAGAAGGAGAAATATTTGTGGGTATTGAGGTTGTCATGGGAATTATAAAGGATACAGATAGCTTGCAACATGATTGAAATGATTATTCACAAAAAAGAAGCCCTTAAAAAACCTGATACTATTTAGCTTAAGAAGGAAGTGGCTGTGGGTTTCTTATCTACCAATTAATTGCATTCTGCAGAGCTCTTCTCTGGATACCAACCACATGTTTTTTGCTTATCCTCCTCTGACTTTTCTTTAGAAACAAGATTCCTTATCAGTCCCCAGTGCATTTCCCCAAGGTGTAGGGCAGATGTAATTAAGGACTATACAATTAAAAAGGGATTGCACCTAAATCACTATACTGTAACCATTTCTCATGCAGAGCCTGCTTTATAGAACTGCAGAAATTTAACTCATAAATGTAACTTTATTCTAATCCACATCTCTATGCCCATCTGTAGTATGTCAAGGGAGATATATTTTTTTCCCCACAAAATTCTCAAGCACCGGGAGCTGAAGAGATTATGAAAACTGCTTTTTCTTGAGGGGGATTTTTTCTTTCAGGTCACCTAGTGAAGTTCCCACGTTCTCTGGTTAAATTATTTGGGTTTTAAGCACCGCTATTTATCTACAGATTTGTTATGAGTCTACAAAAGTCAATAGGAGTCTGTCCATTGACTTAAAGAGGCTTTAAATCAGAATTTTTAAAATCTTAATCCCACTGAACATAAGCCAAAGCACTGCTGATTTCAGTGAGGTCAGAATTCTGCCTCAGATGTACAGCAAGAAGATGAAAGATTTAGCTACTGCCACATAGATTTAAAAGGAATAGGAGAAACTATGAATCATTGGGGTTTTTTTCTTGTTTATGTACAAGAAACATCACTGAATGAAACTAAATTTGGAGAACTACTGCGTATATAGAAACCAAGCTTATATAGAAAACCAGTGCATATATGAGGAGTCTACATGTACTTATAAGTTAGTGAGAATGGCACTATAATAAAATTCAACAAAATTTTGTGTTCATGATCAAAAAGGCAAAGTATCATCATTTTTGTGTTATATATACCAATTGTCACAATTTTACAGTTGCTCAAAAACATGATTGTAAAAACATTGCAGGGCTGAGACAAGGAAATATTTACATCACCCATCTGTAGGCAGCTAACTTTGAGGGCTGAATCATTAGGGCTAACTCTGGTTAGCTCTGGTCTCCCAAGGGTTCCCAGATAGAAACAACATGGCACCTCCAAATAGTGTTTCAGAGAAGGAGCCTGACGGTGTCCAAATGCATCTCCACTGTCAGTGGCATCCCTTCCTTCTCCTCTTTGTGCTCCCTGCACTCCCCAGCTGCCAGAACAGCTTTCCCTCCACATCAAAATTTGATTTTGGTTGCACCTAATCCAATCTGACTACTCTTATCCCTGCTTGAAGGAGGCTGTGGAGGAGGCTGATCCACAACAAGGATGTCATAAGGCAAAATACAGATGTGTCATTTCACCCATGGTCTCACAGAAGACAATTTTGAACTTTACCAAAGGATGGGAATGTGAAAATATGGGGTTCCCCTTTAGCCCACCGTGAGTAGGCTTTTCTAAAAGAATGTGAAAGAAAGGTAGAGGGCTGATTTATGTCTCAGTAAAGCTGGCACACCACTTCTACCCTGTCCTTCTCAATGCAGTCAAGACTCCCTTAAGCCTCACCAGCACGTGTCTGACCCTCAAGAGCTGGGGCTGCAGCACAGCCTTTGTTAGACCAGGCGAGTTCGAAGGACATCGCTTCAGCTCCTGATCACTGCTGTCAACCCAAGCTGAGATTCAGGCAATTAACATTGCTTTAAGCAGACAATGAAAATGTGGCCATTCAGAGAAACCAGAAAGGAAACAAAAATACTAATATTTTTTCTATTCTGTACCACTTCTAAACAAACAATATGCTCACCTTAGGCCAGTATCAACAACATCCCAAGTCACAGAATCACAGAGTCACAGGATGGCTGTGGTTGGAAGGGACGTCTAGAGATCACCTGGTCCAACCCCCTGCTCAAGTAGGGCCACCTAGAGCCAGCAGCCCAGGACCATGTTCAGACAGTTTTTGAATATATCTAAGGATGGAGACTCTACAACGTCTATGGTCAAGCTGTTCCTGTGCTCAGTCACCCTCACAGTGACTGGTCCTATCACTGGGCACCACCGAAAAGAGCCTGGTTCCACCCCCTTTGCACCCTCCTTTTAGGTATTTATACACATTGATAAGATCCCCCTGAGCCTTCTCTTCTCCAGGCTAAACAGTCCCAGCTCTCTCAGGCTTTCCTTATAGGAGATGCTCCAGTCCCTTAATCATCTTCGTGGTCCTTCATTAAACTCTTTCAAGTATGTTCATCTCTCTCTTGCACTGGGGAGCCCAGAACTGGACACAGTACTCCAGGCATGACCTCACCAGCACTGAGTAGAGGGAAAGGATCACCTCCCTTGACAGCCTGGCAATACTTTGTCTAACGCAGCGCAGGATACCATTTGCCTTCTTTGCTGCAAGGGCACATTGCTGGCTCATGTTCAACTTGGTGTCCAACAGGACCCCTAGGTCCTTTTCTGCAATGCTTCTTTCCAGCTGAGTGGCCCCCAGCATATACTGGTGCCTGGGGCTCTTCCTCCCCAAGTGCAGGACTTTGCATTTCCCCTTGTTGAACTGCATGAAGTTTCTATCTGTCCATTTCTCCAGCCTGTCGAGGTCCCTCTGGATGGCAGCACGACCTTCTGGCTTACCAGCCACTCCTCCTGGTTTGGTGTCATCAGCAAACTTGCTGAGGGTGCACTATGCCCCATCACCCAGATCTTTAACGATGTTAAACAGGACTGGGATCTAGTATTGATCCCTGGGGAACACTGATAGTCACTGGTCTCCAACTAGAATTTGTGCCACTGATCACCAGCCTCTGGGCCTGGGCATTCAGCCAGTTTTCAATCCACCTCATCCTGCATCAACATGTCTGCTCATCCTGCATCAACAGATTCTCTATGAGGATCTTATGGGAGACATCGTCAAAGGCCTTACTGGAATCAAGGCAGATAACACGCACTGCTCTCCCCTCATCTACCAGGCCATTCACTTCATCATAGAAGTTTATCAAGTTGGTTAAGCATGACTTCAACCTGACTACTCTTGATGATTTTCTCATCTTTAATATTCCTGGAAATGGTTTCCAGGATTAGCTGCGCCATTACCTTCCCAAGGATCAAGGTGAGACTGAGCAGCCTATAATTCCCTGGGCCTTCCTTCTTGCCCTTCTTGAAGGGAGGAGTGACATTTACTTTTCTCCAGTCTTCAGGTACTTCTCCAATCACCATGTTTGATCAAAGATTATTGAGAGTGGCCTTGCCATGACATGAGCCAGCTCTCTGGGCACTCATGGGTACATCCCTTCAGGGGCCCATGGACTTACTATGTTCAGTTTGCTTAAGTATTCCTTGACCCAATCCTTTTTCACAAAGGCTACATCTTCCTTGCTCCAACCTTCCCCTCTGGTCTCTGGGACCTGGGGTTCCTGAAGGCTGGTCTTGCCAGTAAAGACAGAGGCAAAGAAGGCATTCAGTACCTCAGCCTTTTCCATCTCCTATGTAACCAGGTCCCCCATCTCCTTTGGCAATGGGCCCACATTTTCCCTAGCCTTCTTTTTGTCACCTATGTACTTATAGAAGCCCTTCCGGTTGTCTTTGGTATCCCTGGCCAGATTCAGTTCCAACTGGGCTTTAGCTTTCCTAACTTCATCCTTGCTTCCACCCTCAGTATGCTCCCTTTTTGTGTTTGAGTTTGGATAAGAAGTCAATCCCATTTCCAGACATGGTTTAAATACTTTACATAGTTGCATAATTGAATCGCACCCCTTTACACCACAGCTGAGTTTAGGATTCTGTGTGTTTGAAACACCATCACCAACAATAAATATTAAGTAATTTGAAAAAATGTCAGGTATGAACGTGAACATCTGAAAAGCACAGGTAAAGTGATAGTTGCCTTCACCGTAGATGCTAAAAGCTGAATTTACTTATGTTTCACTTCTGTGTTCGTAAAGCAGATGGTGTGCTGCATTTATTATTTTAAATCTGTACTAACATGAAATACGCAAGTGCAGCACTCCAGAATGAGGTTTGCCAGTGTGCTTACTAGGCAAAATCAACTCTTACAGGACTGACATCAGGAAAGGATATTGAGGTATAGGATTTAAGGAAATATGTTTCGTTTTGAATTATTTATGAGTTAATATAAAAAATAATAATCATAAACACAAAAAAGCCCCAAGGCTTTTTAAAGGAAATTTGTAATTTTTAAAAAATTCTTTATAAAATATGATTTTCAATACCATTTTCATTATGCTCCCTAAAGCTCACTGTTCAATTGCCAACATCCATAGTCCATGTGTTTGTTAAATGTGCCTGTTATCCAAGGACACAACAGTATAATTACTTTGAGTCCTTAGGAACAGCTTGGATTGTTTATAAGATCAATTTTTTTTTCTATCAAGACAAAGAAATGAAATGAATAACATTACAGGCAGTTAGGACAGAGTTGCATACAGAAATATGAACAGAACAAGCACTTGCTAACAAAATGATCACAATTAATAAGAAACAATTGATAGCCAAGAAGAAACAGTGGTATAGGAAAAGTGTTACTGCTGCAGATGCACGCCCAGTACAACGAAACCGAAAAATACAAAACCAGAAAATGCCCAACAGCACTATTTTGCATTGCACAGGTTCTGTCTGTGCTAGTATGTGCCAAATGAGGTCTGTGACTGAAGACCTACTGTAGCACAAAGCAGAGTTTCTACCAGCTAAGGAAAGCCTAGAACTTTGTGTACTTCTTAAATATGATTCACCCATTTCTTTTTTCCTCTTGGGAGCATGATGTGGTTTCCTGTTGTCTACCGATCAATACCAAAAGCCCATGACTGCATGCACGTGCACAGGTTTAGCTGTGACATCTCAGGTTGCATCAAGACAAGCACAAGCAGTCAGATACAAACTGCATCCTTCATGCAGACCCTTCAGACTGATGATTCAAGGACCTTCCGCAAGACAGACCTTCTGCAGGACGGACCTTCTGCAGGATCTGAATATGTGCATATTTAAGGCAAATCATATTTTCCTTATCTCACATGTAAACATGAATTCCTCCAGTCACAAACCAGCCCACAACAGAAATACTGATTTTCAGAAAATAAATCAAAATTTGTGTCTGCAAAACAAAAGATATTTCCCCATCTCCAGGAAATCATCCCTTGTGTTGCGTAACACCATTTTTTATCTTTATTTGCTTCCTTTTCTTTATGCACTATAGTTTGTGCTTTCTATTCTGTTATTTGAAAGAGGAGAAAAAGTTTCTTGAAAGTATTAAGTTTCTTTTAAAGATATCCTTCCAAGTCAACAATTAGAGCCCTCTGTAAAAGGGAAATAAATCACTGAGATTAGAAAGCTAAGCGAAAAGACCTTTACTGCTTATTTACATTTCCCTAAAAATCAATCTTAAATTTGAATGAATCTTTGTCATTATAAGGGCTGGGCAGGTGCAGAACATCAAAGCAGATATATTTATACTAGCTTCTGAATTTTGTTTTTCAGTCCATGACTATCTTCCATCTGCATCAGAAATGGATATAACTCAGCAGTTATTAATTAATCATTTTTAGCAATTACCTTCCTGACAATCCTGCTATGTCTGGAACAACGCTGGTTTATAACAGATGGCAGCCTCTGCCCTCAGTCTGACTTTTAAGTTCATACTGGCATCACCTTATGTTGACTCCCAATCTACTTATCACAGAGCAGAAATACATGCTCATCTCTCTCCTGGGAGCCAATGATATATCAGAAGTTGAATTCAGCCTGTGCTGTTCTAATGTACACATGATATAGCTTAAACATTTCCAGAATTCAAAACTTCTTGCTGGCTTAAAAAAAATAGATGACAGACTGTTCTTGTTTCTTGCTTATTTTATCTGGTGTCTCTGTGTGAACTGCAGACCCTCCTTTCCTTCTCCTATCTGAGCAAAGCACCAGTGTGTGCTTTGCATCTGTAAAAGCACAGAAGACTTACCTGTTTTGAACTATTTCTACTTCCCTTTAACTTTGCCAGTTTTCAAGGAATTTAATTACATCCAATAAGGAACAAAGGTTTAAGGAAGCAAGAAAGCTGTGCAGGTGTTTGATGCATAATTAACGATTCCCTGCAGAATACATTTAACCTCATGAAAGGAGGTAGAACAGAGTGGCCAAACAGATGACTAACATAAAGCCAATTCTTAGAAATTGGCCCTACAAGGAGAAGTGCATGGAAAGGTCAGAGTGGATGGAGTTGTACTATGGCCCTATGAGCTCCACGTGCAGAATGAGTGGTCAATCACTGCTACTGTCATTTAAGCAAAGTTTACAAAAGGTACAGGTAAACCTAAAAATTTGAGAATTAGGTTTAAACACTCAAAATGGGCATAAATCTATATTACACTGAGAGAAGTAAGGGAAGAAAAGGAAGAGTATTGCTTTGGAGCTGACAGAAAAGAGAGAATGTATGAGGAAAGGAGACCTAGGTTTAAATATCTTGCTCTCCTTCCATTAATTATAGTCATGTTCATCTCCAAATATGTGTAGTTTTTGTATCCTCTGCTGAGTGACTGAAATCAGAACATGCACTGAAAGCTTCCACCTAAAGATGCTCATACTGACATTCTTCAGAAAAAACAAAGCTATCAAGTTGAGAGAGTGTAAAGAACACGTCAGATGTGTGAATTTCTCATCTTTCACTTGGCTTTTATAAAAAATATAGCTACATTGTCAGGGACAATAAAAGCAAGGGGAGGACTTGAAAAACAAGCCACACATTAGGTCGATAAAACTCTCGTAAGTGTTAGCTTTATGACTGTCAGGAACTTAGGAATTGTCATACTGGGCCAGGTGAATATTTTTTCTCAGCCAGTCGCATGTTTCAAGTGTTCCAAAGAGAGATAAAAGAAAGCCCAGGAGGAAAATTCCTTGCTAATATTTTCTGTCAGTAGTTGGCTTATAGCCATCCCATGTAATTTAATTCTCATTATCTACATGAACGTCCAGTCCTTGTTTGAACCCTGTTATTTTTGACAATGATTTTCATTTTCATGCTGTTCACTGTGAGAAGAATATAAACATGCTTTGAAAATTTAGATTTCCTCTGTCTATAATTTGAAGTGTCCTGCTTGTGGAATGGTAGTAGAGAATAATAATGGGTCAAAATCTGGAGATGGGATGAACTTGCATTTAAAGTGGCAAAATAGGATTTGACACAGCTGGCACTCCTGAAGATATTCTTTGTGACCTTTGGTAAGTATTTAAATCCCTCTGTGACTTAATATTCAAGCATCTATGTGTTCTTTTGGTTATCTTTAGCCGTCTGTTAACTCCCTGATTCTGATGCAGTAATTACTTAAGGATTCTTTTGGTTCTTCTTATATATCTTCCGTATTTAATTTTTACGTTATTCTCTGCTTTTTGCAGAGTAGATGAAAGGATTCCCTAGTTCAGGATTTCCTAACCTAGTATTTGTCTCTGGAGTGAACAATATCACAAACTTAAGGAAAAAAGAATTAAAACTAGTGCAAATGTAGTGAGGTCTTGCCTCAGTGAAACCCACCAGTAAGGTCTGCAAAACTTAAAAGTGGCACCTCACCTGTTGTGGATCTAATGTATTTTACAAATCTGCTACCTGGTCGTTTCAATGGATGTCCCCATTTTATGAGCTACAGAGAAACAGACGATCACTCAGCAGTCCCCATGCAGCCACCCCATCCCATTCATGACTTCACAGGTCACTCTCATATTCCATCCCTCCTTCCAGAATAGAATAGTTCAGATGCCTTTCACCTTTTCTCATTATAATTACTCTTTTCTAGACCTTCCAGCAAGGTACACCTGGACTCAGCAGCCTGAACAATTGCTTCTCTTAGTTTCCATTAGTGGAAGTTATGTGACTTGCATTGTGTATGTTTTACGGATGATCTGTCTCCTGTGGGATTATGCCTTGTTTGCTAGGGCTGTCAAAATTCTGGAAAAGTAAATTCTTAGCTGGAATATCCATCAAATGTGTTTTCCCTTCAGTTTGGCAATTTAAGGGCCATGGGCAGAGGGTGTGTGGGTCCCAGATAAAGTAGCTCAGGGCAACTAATGTCTTTTCATGCACTCAGGCCTGGAAATATTTCCCACACACTTACTGGGGGCACTTCAGCTCAGAGCAATCTAGTTACACATCCAGGAGTGAAGACTGCGGGACAAACACCCATACTTGTTTTTTACTAAAAAAATAAACACCTCTCTCAGCTACAAATATCATCTGCAGTACTCCTAACAGGATGGCTGGCTGCAGTAGAAAAACTGCATGTTACATGCCAGGAAGGTTCAGCTAGACTTGTACTCTCTAAAAGAGCGCAGAGTGGATATGATGACTGCAATAAAGACAGTTGCTGCCCTTTGGGGGTAACTGCTGTTATGCTTGGGCACAGCTACAGAGACAAAGAGATTAAATCCTTGCCTAAAGTGCTAAGCAAATCACAAATTATTTCATTATTACTTGGGGAAAGGATCTCAATTAAATTAATTGCTCTGCTTTGTGGTTTATTTCGGTTGGTTCAAGCTTAAGTTAAAAAGAAAGGTCTATATGACCAAAATAGAAACAGAGATATTTTAGGAGCCATGAAATACAGACGCATGTAAAACTCAGAGTAGTGGTTGCTCTCAGTGGAATTCACCTTTTCACTGCCTAAACGTAAGGGTCTTTTTTTGCAAATGTTGGTAGATTTCTGGTTTGGGGCATAATCCTGATGAAATCACTAATACAGAGAACAAGAACAAGTATTTTGGCTACTGTGAATTTGGAATCACACTACTCCCAGATCAATGCTTCTGATATTTTGAAAGGCCTCACAGATATAGTAGCCCCAGACAAGACACTAGAATAAATGTTACCACAAAATCCTGTACAATCTTGGCATGAACACTCATTAATTGAACCAAATCCTCTAGGGAGTGTCTTTTCTGCCTGATGTCCCGGAACGGATGGGATAATGGGAGGAATAGAAAGATGAGTTGAGTTGATCACTGAAGGGAGAAAACATGCCCATGACTTCTCACCCAGAAGCTGGGTTGCCCCAAAATCAATCCTTCAAAAAGTAATATGGATGGGAAGCTAATCAGTTCTTTAGCATGCCTGTCAGCTCCTATGCAGCTGTTTTCCCAAACAGAAAAAAAGAGGCAGAAATATTCACATGTGATGTCTGTTTAGGACTGATTTCTCCAGGCACTGGTAAGAAATTAGGCAGCCAGCCCACATCTTGCAATTTCCAGATTGGGCTCTTTTGTAGATTCATGGTTCATTGCATCTTCTTCAGGTTAAATGCTCTTTCATTTAAGGGATATTAAATGCCAAACTTGCAAAGGATTTTAAGCAAGATATTGTCAAGGCCAAGGTGATAAATCAGATTTTACAACTTAAGGCACAAAAGCCATGTTTGATCAATACCAATCTCTTGTGTCTATGGATAACGATAATTCATGGTGTCAACTGGACAGTGTGCATCAGAGCAAACAGTCCCACTTCAACACTTAACAAAAGGAAGAGATTGTGGCAGCTTCAGCTGGGATTTAGGACACACACATCTTTCTACGAGTTCTGCCACAGACATTAGCCAGCAACTTAGCATTTCCAATCAGTAAAAAGAATCAGTAAAACATAAATAGCTATGCAGTCAGAATCACTTTGGTGGATGCTAGGAAGAATGCAGGACTAAGAGCACAACACAATTCTGTGAATGTGTTCCACTCTTTGACACCCAGAGACTTAACGTACACCCGTCTAAGTGTGACAAGAGAAGATGGGATCTAGGCTAACAGGGAATGCCTTCTTAAGGGGAAAAAAAAGAAGATATTTTCTTCCTTCCCTAAGGCATTCACTAACTGACCACGTCTTTACCAAGCACCAGTCAGTTTTAGTGCTCTTGTCAGCTTCATGCAATGTCCGGACATCACTTCTGAAGTACCTTGCCATGAAGTCAGGGAGTGGTTGTCACTAACTGAGCCCACACACTGCCATCTCTGTCCATACAGATCTGTTTTCTTTGTATATTAACCAAGACAGGGAACCAGGACAAGAAACTCATACTGCTCTCTGGGGCAAGTAATATTGAAAACGAGTGCAATCCAGATAGCACTCTGCAGGTTGACTTGGCCTAGAAAATGTTTCTGTAGAGCCCAACGCTTTTTCCCTCATAGGCATAGAATAGTGACTATTGCAGCAACAATCTCTGCCCAAATAGATGATTTCTGTCTCCCATATCTGTTTCAGATGGCCAGAAACGGCCAGACTGCCGCTGCTGATGGTGTGAGAATGGGAGATGATAGCTTCTGCTGGTGAGAAGTGACTCTTGCCAGCAGTGGTAACTGCTGCTGTCACTCCTACCTGGCTGTCACCTGTCCTAACCCCTGTTCCCTTCTTCCTCATCTTCGCCATGGCAGAAGCTTGGCTTCCCTTGGTAGAACCAGGCATATTTGACTGGTCTTGCTGGCATTTAAGGGCAGGAAGGAAAGTATTGCTCTCAATACAAGAGAATAATAGGAAGATTTATGAGCAAGATGGTTGCAAGAAAGGGAGAAGAAGACGACAGTCTGCTGCTAGGGGGGAGTGAAGATGCTGCGGCATATCGATAACTGCCACCTCATTTAGCTGCTGTGCAGACAGCTGTAGGTGAGTATAAGAGTAGTTTTGTCTAAAGAGAGAAGGACACAAGTCCAGGAAGTGAAAATCTGCTGCTCTGCTGAGAGGGTTGAGGTTGGGGGTGAAGGCGGCTGAAGTTTCTTTAGCCGTGCTGCAGAGAAAGGGTAATGTTCTGAGGATATGGGCCCGAGGTCAGATCCTGTCTTTGCAACTTATCAAACTGCAGTGGATCACACTACACAAACTGTGCAAATGCTGACTCCCTAATAATGTAAATAGCACTTATAAATAGGAATGCATTAAAACTTCTCTAGCTCAGCTTTTCCATTTCTTCATCTCTGTGAGCTACTCCTTCTTAGGGTAGAATTCCTGTGGGTAGTTCACCTGAGTACAGCATTTATACGGAGAGCTGAACCATTGGTTTAAATCACTTGGGTGCTATGTCATTTATTTTAGGATAGGTTTAAATCAGACCGAAGTTCTTTAAAACTAATTAAGAAAAAGCAAAACCTTCTCTATTGCAAATCTGCATTAAAATATATAATGAGGTAAAGGTAAGTTTCAAAACAGTATTTACATACTTTCAGTGAAGTTTAAGCAGAAATGAGGTTCTTAACGTATGTGTTATTAAATTACCTCAAGTGATCTGGAAAAACACACTTTGATCATAAAACAAACAAAACATCTTTCTTGGGCACCAAGGTCTCTAGATTTATGATACAAATCCTGGAGAAATGCCCCTTGGAGGCACCACAAGCAGTTGTCTAGTCACAACTTTGTTAAAAAACCAAACCAAGCAAACAAAAAAACCCAAAACCACACCATGTTGCACAATATTGTCACAATGCTTTTCATCTAGAAACACACAAAAACAAGTCTTCCTAGGGCTTCCATTTTTCTAACCGTGAAAGTTATTTAAGGCTAAACAAAGATGTTACCTCTCCCTAGAAAACCTTGCCCTGCTATGTTATAAGACTGTCACAGCTAGAATATCACTACTTCTATAGCATTTCTAGCAATTCTGTTCCTAGTCTGTTCCTAAAAACACTTTAGTAATGGACATGTCATAAGCTCCGTATTTCATCATAGGTGACCATCATAATTGATACTGAGCTATGCAATTGTTTCTAGTCCCAAGCTGAAATACAGTATTTTTGAGCAGACCAAATTTTCTTAGATTGCTTTTGAGACTAGTGGGAGAAAGTATCAAAAACTTCACTGAACTCAGCATCTCATATTTAGAGTGAGATTCAGCTCACAGATTAAGACACCCACATTTTTGTGTCTCTCTGTAGTTGTCCAAATGTGATTTAAGTGCTTAGGATCTGATTATAGTTGAAGAAGATCTCTTAGCATGATCAGTGGAGCCTGTAAAGAAATGTAACTGGCCAAATATACCTCATTTAGAAAAAACTGAGTAGTTCTCTTAACTTTCTTGACTTTTTTAACTAGGACCTTGAAATCGGCCACCCACCTAAGGTGTCCTGTGCAAACTGAGACTCCTCATGGTATCCAAGATATCTTCACAGGCTTTTAAAATATAACAGGGATCTACAGAAGACCTTTCTGGAGCAGTAGCTGTAGGGCATATCCTAGGACACCTCAAATGTCACAAAATATCTATGTTTGCCATTTGAGACAGCATATCAATAGCATAGACGATCAGATGCAATTAGTATCTATGCTCCTAATCTTTTTCCAGACTCCTAAATTGTTATGCAAGCATTCAGTTAGGAGTTAGGGTTTTAAGAGGTTGACTGGAGCTGGGCATGCAAGACTATGCAGATCTACAAAACAAGTTTTTTGAAAGAATGTATATTTTCCAAATATTTTCTGAAGTATAAGCTATAAATATTGTAATTGCAATAAAGCCTAGGAGCCCTCCGTAGCATTAAGATCATATAGAGCAATGGTAAATATAAGTGAGAAGTTTTGTCATGTAGAGCTTACCACTCTACATTGTATTATTGCAATTGGTTGCACATGCCTACGGTTTCCTGCAGTCATTTATAGGACTAAGGGTTCTGTCTTCTCATATCCTGTCTTAAAATTTCAATCTTGATAAAATCATTCTAACCTGGATTTTTTTTTTAACGACTTGAACAGAAAATTACAACATGCAGGATAATGTTATTTTGCTACAGGTATAAAATAAAAGCTGCAACATTTATTTAGCCTTATTTGGAAACTTTCCCAATACCATGAATAGAGGAATGTTTTGCTAAATCAGGAAAACAGGAAATCAAAAGATGAACTTCCTAAGCACAAAAGGCCTGAAGAACACAATTCCTCCTCAGAATCACTGTTCTAATTCATTTATGAAAGACTTGAAGCTACATATCTCCCCTTGGGCACATTAGAAAGGTTAGTGACCTTGGAGTTAGATTTTATTATCTGCTGGCTAAGATTCAAGTTTATGCAAATAGTTGAGTCTTGATATCACTGTCATCTAATGTCTTTTATAGTTTGTTGGAGATTTGTGTTTATACGTAACAGCTTACCCCTGATGTACTTTGCTTATAAAGTGAATTTGCTAGCAGTGTGCTTTTGCAGGGGGATAGGGGAATATGTTTGAGTTTTTAAAAACCCTTATGCATAATAAAGAGTGATTTTACATTTGGTTTTGTTTCAACAGCATACCCTCTGTTCTCTAGTACTCACTGAAAGAAGCATTCTTTTACCAATAGATTGTATAATTGTGGTTATTCTAGACACAACAGGAGTATAAAACAAAAAAACTTGTTTTTCCTGCCACATGTATGTTATTTCCACAAACTTAAATTAAAGCAATCAGAATTGCTCTTAATGGGTTTCCATCAAAGATGGTAATTAAAGCAGATGATTCTCCACCACCTGGGAGTAACGTTCTTTTGTGCTTTATATAATGCATTATTGTCCTGTGAAAACAATAACACATGCATGTGTTTTGCTGCAACGTAGGTGAGAAAGTGAGATAGTTACTCCAGTGATGGCTCAATTCAAGTTCATGTAACTTTATCTACCAAAACCGTACCAGAACTCTTGCCCTTAGTCCATGAGGAGCTCAGAGTCTACAGTTGTTTTAACTGTTTTAATTATTAAGCAGCAACACAACAGCGAAGAACCTAATGACTGGGAATAGGCACCAGTCACAACATCTCATCTGAGAACACTTCACTCTGGGCCAGCAATTTTGATTTTAAATAACGTCCTTTTGTAAGATTCGAGTTTTCTATGGACTTTGAGTGATGGTGTTGTGGATACATGCAAAATTCAACTCAGGCTTGAACCATTTAGTTTGCCTCTCTGGCTGCCAGAGCTGAACCTCAAAATGAAGGGAGGTTCCAACCCAGTTCTGGGTTCATGTGTGACTATGGTGGTTCACGCTGTGATCCCAGCTAGTGCTCATGATGCCTGCTACTCAGTGAGATTGAACACTGGAGGCAGAAAAGGTTTTAGAAGCTGAAAATCCTTGCACCATGTAACTTAAGTTTTTCCTACACAGCATGTCTTCATGGTACAGGATATTGATAGCTGAAATGGATCCAGCACCAGAAGCAGTCTGGCTGCAGAAATCAAGCAATTTACCCAAGTTCTCTTACTCTGCTAGGAGACACTCATCCATACGTACCAAGTATCAGTACTGACATCTGTGAGAACACTTATTTCCATCTATTAGTTGTGTATTGACAAGAAGATGAAGGAGATAGAAGCAATCTTTTTGTCTGAGATGAAAGAAAATTCAGTAAACATTTATTTTAGCAGGAATTATATTATTTTTTATGTATATTTTTAACGGATTTCAAATGTGAGAAAAATAAATTGAGGACTTCTTTTTTTTGAAAGAAGTACTGTGGCAAGAAAAATAATAATGAAACCACTCCTCATAAATGAACTCACCTGTCAATGGGCCAGATTATGAGCTCAATTACATTGATATGAATCTGTAATAGCTCCACAGAAAGCAATTAATCTTCTTGTTATTCTCATTGTTTTAATTGCAAATCTGCTGTGACATGCCCAAGCATCTGAATTTGATGACCTTCAAGGTCTTGCAAAGTGCTACATCAGTACTACTCTAAGCTGCTTATCCATACTGGTATCAATGACCCTAAGCCTGTTAGAAATAACTGTGAAATTCTGAGAACAAAGGCGAAGACATCAGAATAACAATAGGTGGTTTTGTCTACTCCCCAAATGAATACAATGGTATAGCATATACAGGTAGATAATAACCTTTTAGAGTTACTTATTGAAAATTTTCTTATGGAAGACATTGCATTGCAGATAAGTTTCTGGCACTGAGATTCCTTAACAATGTTCATTGAGGAAGGTCCACGAGGAACGTTGGATGTCCAGCTGACAAACAGGGGAAGAGTACCTAAGAACATCATCATTAAGCAACCTGGTAAAGATTGCTTCACAACATTCAAAGAGGATGCTAAAACCATGGAAGCTAGCTGAAAACTACTGTAGGAAAATGAGAAAGATCTGATGAGCAGTTCAGGTATCCATGCAGGAATGTCCAGAGAAGAGGAGTAAATTGAAAAAATTCAAAATCTCGGAACACCATCAAAATTGTGTGTTATCATTTCAGAGACACATTAGAATAAATCATAGAACTGGAAGGTTTATGCAAAAGGAATTAATATCTGAAGAAAATTTAAGAAGTATTTTTTTCTGTGTATTAAAAAAGTTTATATTTGCTCTCATTCATGAAGGAGTGACAGTAAAAGGTAAAAGATACCGAGTATTTCTGAATAAATATAAAGAAGAAAAACAGAGGTATGGGATGTGCTTCAGACTGCCTAGTAAGAGGGAAAATTTGAAGAGTTTTAAACACTTACAAAAAAGGCATATGTGGTGGCAATGAAGAACCTGAATTAGCTAGATTTTTTTTGAAAAACAACATGGTAGAACAGAGAAATATGTCATAAAAAATGGATTGAATCCACCCTTTTCTTTAGAAGATGAAAGAAGTTATTGAAGAACTTGAAGAACTAACCATTCTAGATTTAATTCTCACAGGCAGAGAGGACTGCTTAAGGACTTGGTATGAAAGGATGAGATAAATCCACTATCAGCTGAATAAAAAATATCCTCACACTACAGTTAACGATTCATTGCTAGACTATGAAGATATTTCAGGTAGTGTCTTGTATACCTATACGGTGTTTCCTGATCAGTTCAGTATTTTCTTTAATGACTTAGGTAAAGGAATAGAAAATAGATTTATTGAATTTTTTTTTTTTTTTTTTTTTTTTAATTGTTGGATGCTTATTCCAGAGTCTGCGTCTCCTATCTGTTGATGACTGCTCTCTCACACTAGCCTTCTAACTACTGGCTCTCAGGAGCTCCAGAATCCCTGATCCACTGTTGCCAATCCAGAATAAAATTTCCAAATGCAAAGATGTAATCTACAGACTTACATATATTTAATACATGCTTTATCCCTTTTAACATGCTTTTTCTTTCTGGTTATGTCCTTCATTCAGGCAACATGCACTTTTTTAGTTGATTACTTTATCTTAAACTTATACGGAAACTTTGTTCCTAGCTGCACTACGGTTCAAGTTCCACATCTTAAAATGCTGTGGCTAAGAAAATTTGCAGTCTGCATATAATCCTTGATACAATCAGATACCTGATCTACACAAGTGTCTTGTGTAGATCTTCGCTAATTCTTTGATGAGATACAGACATCCTGCTCATTGGTATATTGTCTATGTGCATATCACTGATGTTATCAATTTCTCCAATATAATGGTTACCCTGCTAAAACAAATAACCTTCATAATTTTGTGGCCTGCATGGCTTTGCCTTAGACAGTATACTACTGTTTTTTATCTTTGGGGTGAGACCTATGCACATCAGTTGCTTCACTTGACATTCCAAATGGCCTCCCATACCAGGATAATCACCCAGCTGAGACAGACCCATCACGGTGGCACATAGAAGGATGGCACAGGTTCTCAGCACATATGTATAAGATTAAGGAAGTAGACACTTTAAAATTATGCTTTGTTTGCAACATTATCATTTTCTAAAATATATACTGCATATTTTGAGATAGAACACCACTGGAGAAGCATCACATAAATGTTGATCCCCTAGCTGACAACTAACCACAAAGTATTCATTCCCAACTAATTTTAGCAATGTTTTTTACTCTGCCATTGCTTTAAACTTTCCATTTCACACACTGATTAGCTCAGTAATATTATCAGTTTATTTTCTAATCTGTGAAGCACTGATGAATTCAAGCAGGGCCAGGAGGGAGATCACAAGCAACCTACAAGGCGGTATCAACATTCAAAATGATCTTGAGAAACTGGGGAAATAAGATGAAATCCAGCAAGATGAAATTCAATGAGAAGTAAAAGTCAGTGCACCCCAGAAGAACAAATTATACGTGTAACTAGAAAAAGAATAGGTCACGAGGCAGCAATGTGCCAAGACAGACCTGGGAATGGGAGTACAGTCTGAGAAGAATGAAAGTCAACAAGAGAGATGATAATTCAAAACTGGTGAATCTCATTCTGTGATTCATTAAGACCATGTGAGAGGTAAGATATGGGAAATAATGATCACCCTTCCAGTGAGCTACTGTATAATTTTAAGCATTACGGTAGAAGATATATGTAGCATCAAAAGTTTGAAAGAGAAACAATAAGAGAAAAAAAGTTTAGAAGACATGACTTACAAGGTTGAAAAAATTGGATTCCTTTTGTCTACGGGAGGGAAGACAGAGATTGAGGCAGGATGACTATCTGCAAGATGTAAAATAGTGCTATAAAAAAGATGATGATTAATTGCTTTCTACATCCACAAGGGAAAAAGGAAAAAGAAATTATTTTAACTTACAAAAACATAATAAGAAACACATTCAGATTACAAGGGAGTAAAGCACTGGAACAGGTTATCCAAGGAAGCTGTAAAATCCACCCCACTGGAAATTTTTAAGAAAATGTTTTCAGAAAAGCATCTGACAGAAATGGTTAAGATATACCCATCTCGTCTCATATCTAGGGGACAGATTAAAACATGTTCTCTTGAGATCCTGTCAAGATTTATGTTTCCATGGTTTTTTGATATTTGAAGGTAGAAGCAACGGTATTTGAAAACAGCTAGAAAAGTCATAGGGGTGGTAAGGGTGAGAAAACTGTTGAAATTTGAAAAACAAATTTGAACTCACTAGTCCACTGATGGTGAGTATATTAAATTATACTCACAGTATGTATTTTCAAAATGTTTCAAGGATACTGAAAGGATATGGGTATCCTTGTTTTATACCATAACTATAAATTCAGAGTGGAAATAAACAAACACTGATTTGGTTTTGTTTTTGTTTTAAATAGGGCATTCCTAGGACTCTGAGAGTAGGTTAGTCTTCGTGGCTATGTTTCAGCTCACTAATTTTAGCCTGCAGCAATTTCTACGTTTATATCTGAGTTTATCACCCCAGCTACCTTTTGTAGTCCATAAAAGGAAATATGCGAAATAATGCATGATTCATCTGATCAATTTAGAAACCTGCTTTAGGATGAGATTAACTGTGCTATGCAAATTTCTGATTTCCTCCAGTGGCTGTGAGAAAAAGTCTAGAGAATTAGCTTAATTCTATCCACCACCTCAAGCTGGTACCCACCACCTCACCTACCGTCCTCCTTGAGAGGCCAACAGAAGAGCTAACCGTGAAACAGACTTTCATCATTGATTTGTCACTATTCCAGATTTATTCCTAATGGGAAAACCCTCCATCCTCCATTTTTAGCCTTCAATATGAGAAAAGGTGACCCAAAGAATGGACTAATGTCCATAGTTTATTGAACCCATTACTTTCCCACCCATTACAGGTCTCTCTACCTCGGTTGCCATATACGGAAAATCACAATAATGATACTTACTTCCCAGATGTGTTAAATAGCTTAATTAGAATCATAGAATCATAGAATC